>NW_023605172.1:0-51866 GCF_014898055.3 Talpa occidentalis
GATGACGAGCGTTTCACAGCAGGGATGAGACACTTGGTATAAAGAGTGCTCATCTACATTTGGATCCCTCATGGCAGTTCTAGCACCCTATGTGGGACGTCAGATACATGACGTCACCACAATGATAGCCAGCTTGGGCGAAGTTGAGAGCCGGCGCTCTCAGAAAGGATATAGGTAATTTTTGAAAGGTCAAAAGGAATGCCAAGGAGGGCAAGGAAGCCTCTTGGCATCACAGATCCTATAAAAGTCACCCGCAACCAAATGTGGATGGATTTAGTGAGAGCAGGTGTAGATGGCACTAAATAGACGCGCAGCCCAATGCATATTTATTGGAATTATGGCAGCAGCTGCGAGAAGACCAGAGGTTCACACCCATGAGAAGGGCTGCTGCTCAGGGGGAGCCTGGAAGCTCCAGGCCTCAAGCGCGCACCCTGCTCCTGGAAGACCACTTGCTGCCAGCCCCGTCCTCGGGTGATGGCTGATATCCTTTGAATAGGGTGAGGGCCAAGGAACCTGTCCACAGGGGACGGGCGGGGACCGGAGGCCACATGTGGAGCTTGCCATCCACTGGTCCCCGACTAACGTACAAAGGGTTTTAGCTCTCGTAGACACAGGAGCAGAATGTACTCTGCTCTATGGAAATCCAGAAAGATTTCATGGGTCTACTTGTTATATTGATGGCTATGGAGGCCAGAGCGTCAAGGTGACAGCAGTAAGACTATCTCTGGGGATTGGGCGATTACCCCCGAAAGAGTATAAAGCGTATGTATCGCCCATCCCGGAGGATATCCTGGGGGTGGATGTACTACGTGGCTTATGGCTAGAAACCACAGTGGGAGAGTTTCACCTTAGAGTGCGAGTGGTAAAGGCAGTGGTGGGAGGACACGCTAAGCGTCCGCCCCTACAACTGCCAGTCCCTAGGCGAGTGACTAAAACCAAGCAAAATCGGTTGCCCGGAGGCTACAAAGAAATTGCAGGCACAATATCAGAACTGGAGAAAGTGGGCATTGTGCGTACTGCCCACAGCCCCTACAATTTGCTGGTGTGGCCGGTGAAGAAGCCCGATGACTCTTGCGAATGACAGTAGATTATCGTGAGTTGAATATGGTAGTTCCCCCTTGCATGCTGCAGTGCCTTCAGTGGCAGATTTGATGGATCATCTGAGCCAGAGCTGGGAATGTATCATTTTGTAGACGATCTGGCAAATGCTTTTTTCAGTAGATACAGCCCCAGGAAGTCAAGACCAGTTCGCCTTCACCTGGGAAGGCAGGCAGTGGACATTCACTGTGCTGCCACAGGGATACCTGCACAGCCCGACTCTGTGTCACAGGCTGGTGGCAGCAGATTTGGCCCGGTGGGAAAGGCCATCTTCAGTGCGTTTATACCATTATATTGATGATATTTTATTGACAAGTGACTCTCTTGCAGATTTGGAAAAGGCAGTACCTTTCTTATTAACACACCTGAAAACATGCGGCTGGGCAATCAACGAAAGCAAACTGCAGGGGTCTGGACTGTCAGTTAAGTTCCTGGGAGTCGTTTGGTCGGGTAAGACAAAGGTTATCCCTGAAGCTGTGATAGATAAAGTGCAAGCTTACCCCACTCCAACCACAGTGAAGCAACTGCAAGCCTTTCTGGGTCTGCTGGGTTACTGGAGGGCATTTATACCTCACATGGCCCAGCTCCTATGACCATTGTATATGTTAATATGTAAGGGATCCAGGTGTGACTGGTCAGCTGAGGCAGACACTGCATTTGCCATGGCCAAACGAACTATAAAGACTGCTCAGGCCTTGCAGGTTTTTGACCCATCCCGACCCTGTGAGCTCGATGTGCATGTTACTCAGGAAGGGTTCGGGTGGGGACTATGGCAGAAATCAGAGAGGCTACGACAGCCTATTGGGTTCTGGTCCCAACTCTGGAAGGGGGCTGAGGTTAGGTATTCCTTAATTGAGAAACAGTTAGCTGTGGTATATGCAGCCTAACTAGCCACAGAAAGTGTAACTGCCACAGCCCCTGTCTCTGTGAGAACCACTTACCCAATAGCTGGATGGGAACGGGACTGGACAACAAAGCCCCATAGTGGTACTGCTCAAACACCCACTTTGGCGAAGTGGGGTCCATACTTAGAGCAGCGCTGTACCCTGTCAACTAGCCCCTTAAGGGTGGAGTTGCAGGAGGTTCTTGGTCCTGTGACATATGTTAGTATGGAACCAACTTCAGAAGCCTGTAGAAGCCGAACCTGAAGCTAGTCCCTACAAGGAGGGTCGAGCACCAATTCCAGCAGAGGCCTGGTATACAGATGGCTCCAGCCGGGGCCAGCCAGCCCTCTTGGACAGCGGTGGCTGTACACCCAGAAACAGACACTATTTGGTTTGAAACTGGGACAGGACAGAGCAGCCAATGGGCTGAACTGCGAGCAGTATGGATGGTGGTGGCCCATGAGCCTTCCCCTCTAGTAATCTGTACTGACAGTTGGCTGTGTACAGGGGTCTGACGGTGGATTTCCACGTGGAATCTAAATGACTGGACAGTTATGCATCGGCCATTGTGGGGCCAGGCCCTATGGAAAGATCTATGGGACCTGGGGCATCAGAAGCAGGTGACTGTTTATCATGTCACAGGACATGCCCCATTAGCCTCACCAGGCAACGATGAGGCAGATACCCTAGCCCGGGTCCGATAGCTTGAAACCGCTCCAGGGCGGGATGTTGCGCAGTGGCTACACAGATGCTTGCTCCACGCAGGGCAGAAGACAATGTGGGCCACTGTGCATGCCTGGGGTCTACCTGTAACTTTAAAAGAAATTCATACTGTTTGTGAACAATGAGTAGTGTGTTCCAGGACTTACCCCCAAGACCTGGGTACAGGCATTACAGGCCAGGTGTTGCAGGGGCAGGTACTCCTGTCACCCTGGAAGATTGACATCATTGGACCACTACCTTGCTCCTATGGACAACAATATGCGGTCACCTGTGTGGACACTGCCACCGGGTTATTGGCAGCTTACCCTGCTCCACATGCGGACCAAAAGGCAGTTTTGGCAGCACTGGCACACCTATGTGCTGCATATGGACGTCTGCTGGTAGTGGAGAGCGACCAAGGGACTCATTTTACAGGAGCCCGGGTGCAGCAGTGGGCCAAGAACATGGGTGTTGAATGGAAGTTTCACACTCCCTATAATCCCAAAGCTGCAGGGATCATAGAGAGGTATAATGGCCTGCTGAAGCAAGGACTAAGAGTCACCGCGGAGCCGATGTCTATGGGAGGTGTTGCTGACATTAAATGAGAGGAGCAGGAGAGGTGGCCTGGCTCCAGTGGAGGCATTGCTGCATCGTGCTGCTGCTCCCATCCAATTACAAATAAAGACTTCAGACATCTTATTAAAACCTGGACTTGGACAGCAGGGCAACATCCTATTGCCAGCCCCAACTGGAGTGGACCCAGGGCAGACTCTGGACTGGGAATGGCCCTGGACAGTGAAGGCTCCCCACATGCACTGGGTGGCTCTGATAGCCCCTTGGGGTTGTGGCCTGGAGGCCGATTTACAGATAATGCCATGGGTGACAGCGCAGTGGCCGCCACGGGTGCATGTTACCCAGCCTGGGGTGGCAGATCAGCGGGCAATCCTCAAGGGGACATTTTTAATAACTCTGTGGCCCATTATGAGCTCTCCACTCCTGCTGCATGTAGAACCCACTGATGCCTCTTCACTGGCAAAGCGAGTGTGGTACTCACGACCTGGAAGGCCACTGATGCCAGCGACAATATTGTCCTCAGATGCCAAATTAGCATGTGTATTGCCAGATGGGAGGGATCTCCCATTGCTGGTACCAATAACTTCTCCGTTTTTCCACCCCTAGGAAAATTGAATTTAGTCATTTTGTTATGTATTTCATTTGCTTTTGTGGGCCATGGCTACATTGTTTATGTTTGCTAAGAAAAGTGTATATATGTAGATTGTATGGCAGAAAATCCTGAGGGGGTGGACTGTAGGGTAAGGTAGAAGGTATCAGGCTTTTCTGTCCTCCTGCCATTAGGATGGATGTCGGAACCCTGCGGTCCTGAGTGCATGCCTGATGGCGGGCACCTGGAGTAGGGTGTGGGCATGCGTAGGTGGGTACACCTGAGCTAAGAGACTGGTTTATAAGGGTGGTGCAGCAGAGTGCGGTGTGGGTGGTGGTGAGGTGTCGAGGGTGTTGAAGAGCAGTGGAGTGTACAGAGGAGTACAGCGCCTACAAACAACGGCGAAGAGCATGTGGCTGCTAGAACCGTTCATAAACCTACCCGGAATGGGTTGCTTTACATAGATACAGTGGAATATCCCTCAGCAATCTAAAAAGACAAACCCATGTGTAAAGGCAGGAATGGACACAGTGCAGGTTTTCTATGATCCAGTAGACCAAGTATAGGAGGAGTCAGAGCCCTCGGTGGCTTTTTGCAGGCTTTTATTGGGGTTTACCCAGTACACAGCAGGCAGGGGCGCTGGGGGGCTGGGAGGCTGGCCCAGCAAGTCTTCACTCTATCTGGGCTCTCCGGCATTATCTCTCTATCTGGGCTTCTCTCTCAGCTTCTCTTTCGGCTTCTACTGGCGTCCCCGTGACAGCGCCCTTAAAAGGACAGTCTTAGCCCAGGTGAATCCCATCTACCTATGCCCACACCCTATTCCAGGTGCCCGCCATCAGGCACGCACTCAGGACCGCAAGGATCCATCATCTATCCTGATGGCAGGAGGGCAGAAAAGCCTGACATTTTTCCTTGCCACTTGCAGCAACATGGGTGGAGCTGGAAGGATTTATACTAAGTGAGGTATACCAAAAGGAGAATGGTAAATACCAATCTCACCTTTATGTATAATACAGAGGAAGCAAACAAAGGGTCAAAGACAAACTTTAAAATCAACACTTGAAAGCTGACCATAGATCTGAGGCATCAAGGAGTGGAGAGGCATGGGAAGGGGAGACAGGGCAGGGTTAAAAGGGGTAGGGGTGTAGGGTAAGTAAATGATAACCAGGCTTTTCTGCCCTCCCACCATCAGGATAGATGATGGATCCTTGAGGTCCTGAATGCACGCCTGATGCTGGGCATCTGGCGTGGGGTGTGGGCATGCGTAAGTGAGTACACCTGGGCTGAGAGACTGGGCTTATAAGGGTGGCGTCATGGCGACGCCAGCAGAAGAACGAACAGGAGAGCAGCAGAGAACAAGACCACCAAAGAATGCCGGAGAGCCCAGATAGAGTGAAGACTTGCTGGGGGCTGGGAGGCCTGCCAGCCTCCTGGCTGCCCAGCACCCCTGCCTGCTATTTACCTGGTAAATCCTAATAAAAGCCTGAAAAGCCACTGAGGGCTTCAGGACTCTCTCCTTCAACCGTCTGCTCAGATCATAGAGAACTTGCACCAATGTCTTCCTGCCCCTTACAAGGGGGAAAACACAATAGACTATGCTGTAGTGTGTTTTGTTGACCACAGTAACCACACCTGAAGGGAGAAATCCTGCACTGTCAAAATAGTAACAATACTGTAAAATGAACTTCATTCAAATTAAAAATAAATGAAGTGTTTTAAAAAGTCATTATTAAAACTACTTCTTTAGTGCTATACTTTTTAAGTTTTTCCTGAAAACCAAATTAACTTGTTTTAACATGACTTTTGATAACTTTTTTTTTAAAGATTTATTTATTTATACAAGCACTGGGTACAGTCAGAAGCACGGGAGGGTGGGAGAATTCACCAGAGCCAGAGCTGGGAACAGATGTAGGGTAAAGAAAATATCAGGCTTTTCTGCCCTCCCGCCATCAGGATAGATGATGGATCCTTGTCCTGAATGCATGCCTGATGGCGGGCACCTAGAATAGGGTGTGGGCATAGGTAGATGGGATTCAGCTGAGCTAAGACTGTGCTTTTAAGGGGGCGTCATGGGGACGCCAGCAGCAGCAGTAGAAGCCGAAGCAGAAGCCGAAAGAGAAGCCGAGAAGCAGCAGAACGAACTCCAGAGAGCCCAGATAGAGTGAAGCTTGCTGGGCCTCCCAGCCCCAGCCAGCACCCGCCTGCCAATGCCTGGTGAACCCCAATAAAACCTGCAAAACTACTGAGGACTCTGACTCCTCCTTTACCCGGTCTGCATGGGATCAGAAAACCTGCACCGTGTCCAGTCCGGCCTTTACAGCAGAACAGGCAGACTGAAGAGGTACACTGCTGAGGGGAACAGCGGGCGCAGCAGGAGAGGTCTGTGTGCCATGTGGGACCCTCACCGGCCAGCTGGGGATCCAACCGGCGCTGCAGAGGCTGCAGGCAGCTTCGCGGCCCAGCGCTCAACTGCTGTGCCACCAGGGAGGCCCTGTCTTGATAACTTTTATCTGCCTTACCCTAAAGCAATGAATGCCTTATCATTTTTGTGTGAAAACAAAATTTAAACGAACAATATTTCTAAATATTGTCACTCTGCAAGAGAGCAGCATAAAATATGATTCTCAACATTGATTTCATATTAAAATGTCCTGGGGAGTTCTCAAAACTATTAATTCCCTAGCTCTACCTTCCCACTCTTTACTCCTTCCAGGTCTTCCATGCCCCAGGAATTCTGACTTAGTTGGTTCTGGATGAAGTTCATTGTCACAATTTTTGCTAAGCGCTTCCATGACTCTGTTGTGCTGGTGTTGAGGAAAAGCAACTGGACTGGATTGTTTTGTCACCAACTGTGAGACTTGGGTTGATATACCTCACCTATCTGAACTCAGTTTGCTTGTATGAAAAAATAGGGAATTGAGTATCAAGGCTTCAATGAATTTCCCTACGCTATCATTCTTTAAAGCAATCATTATGAAAACTAAAAGGATTACTTTGCTCAGTGAGTGGTTAGAGGATCAAAAAAAAAAAAAAGTCTAGTTTCACAAAGTTTTCTACTTGGGTTTGAGATAATCTATAGCAACTAAAAGACCTAGTGTAATTTCAACACAGTGGTCTATCCCTGTTGCAGACTGCTGGATTGTTTAGGCACCAACATTGATTTATATTGTGACACTGACATACTTGACTTCTCTCCTTCAGTTCAATGAGTTAAGCACCAAGTATTTGCCATTGAAAGTATGTGCTCCAAAATGAGTAGAGATATACGCCACCTGTCACTAGTAGAAAATTTTGCAAAATGCTGACTGTACAAAGAATTTCAAGTGGTTCTATCCACAAAGATAGAAGATTTCTCCCTTTTAATTCTGTTTTATTTCTCCTAGTTAACAAAATTCTGTTTAGTGCTTAGAAATCCTTATTATATCATACCTGCTAAAATGTTTTAAGAATAGATGATTAATTTCTGTCTCATAGACTCAGAGAGAACAGTACTTAGCTAATATTTAATAGTAATATTTTATTTTCACTCTTAGAGATATGTTTTATATGAAGTTGGTTTCTATTTAGTTAGAGATATAAAGTTCCTTTTAAAATTATGCATATCATAAAGAAGTTATCAAATATTGATTCATATACAATTATTGAGAAAACATTTATTTGGGAAAAGGTACATAATAGTCAGACGTCACAGAGCCAGTGGACTGAATAATCATGAAACATTATTTAAAGGGAGGAAAAATGGAAAATTACCAAGTTACTATTTTAAATATTTTGTCACTAAGTCATCATATCATTGGATGTGATAATGTCTTCTTTCAATTGAATAATCAATAGATATTGATGAGCCAAGTCTTACTATTCTATTACTAACTGCTTTAATTGTAAATTCAACACCCAACCCAAGCAAAAGTCAGAGAAGTTTTTAAAAAGGCTAAAAATAGATGTGATTATAGGAAACACTTCACAGATAAGTAGAAAGAAAAAACATAGAGAAGGATGTAATATACAAGCAGTAGCAAAGAGAGATGGAATGACTCTACTAATATCAGAAAAAGTAGGCTTTAATACCAGATACAAGTGTTGGCATTGGTATGGAGGTAATGGAACCTTCCTAAATTGTTAGTGGGAATGAAGACTGACCCATCCCTTATGGAAAAAAAAGAATAGAGGTTTTTGAAAATATTAAAAATAGATAAAGCCATATGATCCAGTAATTTTCCTTCTAGGTCTCTATCCAAGGACATAAAAACACTAATTCGAAGGAGGTATACACATCTCTGTCCATCGCAGCATTATTTACAATAACCAGAAAAGCAACCTAAGTGCCAAAGACAAATGAGTGGATTAAGAAGATGTATAAATACATAATGTGATACTACTCATTTTTAAAAAAGGTGAAATCTTGCCATTTGCAACACCATGAATGAAACTGAAAGATATTATGCTAAGCATATGAGTCAGATGGACACAGCAAAAAACTCAGTTATTTCTCTCATATGTAGAAAAATATAGAGAAACCAAACAAGAGAGCAGGCAAAACTAACTAAAATAAATCTTAGAAATCTGACTGTAGAATTGATTCTATACCCTAAATTATATATAGTAGTTTAAACTAGCTTCCATCTATAAATAAAATATATTTGATAAAAAGTCAAAAGCTCTTCTCTCATTATAGATAGGGAAAATGAGAATATGGAAGGTTGATTGAGAACCATTCACTCAGTTAACCTCACAAGATGCAATACTCATTGAATTATTATGGATAACACTTATTAATGGAAGGCACAATGTTATAGTACTCATGAGAAAGAACTACCTTTAACAGTCTAGAAAATCACAGATGATTCAGGAAACAAGATCCTACGTTAAACTATGGTCTTCTAATATAACAACCTAGAAATGGTCACTGAGTATCATTTTTGGTGTAGTTGTTTGTGGCTCTTTAATTTTATCTCAAGGGAAAACACTTCACATTTGACATGGCCATTTGAAGTTAATTACAACTGGTTTATGTCAAGGACAGGCTATTGTATGATGTGGTAACAAACAATCCCCAGACCTCAGTGATTTGATTTATAACACAACAGAGGTTAATTCTTCACTCATCATACAGAATTCTTGTGTACTGTTGGTGGATGTAGACCCATTCCTTATGGAAATCATATGGAGATTTCTCAAAATATTAAAAATAGTTGTCATTGAGACCAAGAGTGACATTTTTTCATGATAATAGTGTGATCTCTGAGGACCTCTATTAGCACCTATATTAAAGGAGATTTTTCTGAGTAGTTATGTATTGCTATGCCTATGTAGTTATTTGTAACATTTATTTTCCAAAGATGTCTATTATTTTCATTCATAATAATGAAGAGCGATATTAGGTAAGGTCCTGGTACTTTGGCATAAGGAATTGCCAGTATCTAGGCACAATATCTTACTTTCTTATAGTCCAGGAGGCTCATAGAAGACAATCTGGGCTTCGTTTGTACTGAGAGACAAGATAAGCTGAACTAGAGAGAGCCCACTGGCACTCCTGAAAGAATAGTCCCCATAAATCAGGAGTAAGTTTTATATGATAGACATGATTCAGCCAGTAGTGCAGAAAAATTGCCACAGAGTGGAAGTGAAGGTGGAAAAGATGAGAGGTGAGTGAATTGTCTGAAGGGCTGGAAAAGATAGCGTGGCAATTTTATGAGACTGCTCATAGTTAATGACTGCTTAAATTCTCCTCTAGGATGCCCCTCTTCCCTTAAGATAAGTGAAGAGTGTGGTGTTTTCAAGTTAATCGGTGGGAAAGAGGTAAATTAGACCCTAAAACAGGATGGGAAGATAGGAAAACAGGTTCCCAAGAGGGCACCAGAGGTCATGTAGGGGTAGGGCCATGTTTAGAAGTCTGGGGAAAGCTCTGGTTGCCTGGAACTCTGTGTTTAAGCAACTAGCCCATAGAAAGAGCAATTTTCTGAGAAGAGGAAAAAAGATGCATCCCAAAGCATTCAATTTAATCTGAAATGAATCTCTTTGGGACCCTAAAAAAATTCAAAGAGGTTTTAGAAATGTCAAGAAAAGTCAGAATATTATACAAAATTCAAGAAAGGCCATTTTGAATTCAAACTACTTATTGATATAGCAATCTTAGGGGTAAGCTTCAAAATAAACTTATGAATAATATTATGGCATCTACTGCAGCAAGTCCTTCAATAATGTTATGATGGTGACATTTTGTAATAATGTTGATGGGAAAATAAATTAATTTCTGCTTGAGGTCACTGAATATGTAAAGTTTGCATGTTCTTTTGATGTCTTTGTGAGGCCTAGCTGAAAGATGAACATGTTAGGCTGATTGGTGTGTCTAATTTGTCCCAAACTGAGTGAGTGTGCATGAGGGTGTGAGTGTGCCCTGGGCATCCTATCCAGCCAGGACTGGTCCTACTGCCTTGAGCTCAGGGATAGTCTCCAGGCAACTCTGAACTGAAATAAGCAGGTTGGAAATGAAGGTTGGAAATGAATGAATACAAATTACTATTTAATATTAGAAGTGTTTGGTGTCTTTATTTAGAAGTCTGATAATGTTTTCTGTGATGAGGAATATGCAGTAGAAACTTAAATTTATAACTTATGCTTGTATCAATTAGCTTCTAGTAAAAATGATTTATACATAGTTTTGCTTTAGGTCATAGGTTTGAAGAACCTATGGACGGACAATGTTAAGTAAGGACTTAATGTACTCCAATGCAATGTATTTAAATGTGCTGTGTAAAACATTTCTGCTTATATTATTGTATTAATCTTCATAATTATCTGTGAGGCAGTGTTATCCCCATTATATGCTTCTGGAAACTGAAACACAGAGATATTAGAGCAACTTTCCTGAGATCATCAAACCAGTGGTTTTGCTACCTCACCATCCCAGGTCTTATTACCACCAAACCAATGGTCTTACTAAAATGAAATTGAGGCTAAAGTATTAAATTGATTCCAGGCTCTAACAGTTTGAAGGGGAAAGTGAATAAAAAGGAAAAAAATGTATCTGACTTTCTGTTTGAGACTTATATTACATACACAGACAGGAAAGTCTGGAAGCTTATCTACAACCTTGATCTAAGCTGCAAAGCTGTGTAGGAACTGATAATGCAGGGGAAGAAGGGGCTGCACAGATGAGATGAGTCACACCAACAGAAATTCAAAATTCCAGTAATCTGAAGAAAACCCTCTTCACACATAATGTGTGAAGTACCCTTTAATAGCTAATAAATTTCAACCAGTCCACATTTCTTTGGCCCTAACCCATTTGTGAGCCAATTTCATTTAGCATCTTTGTTCTCAATCTTGTACTTCAAAACATATATAACCTTTTTTTTTTCCTAATTAGAAATGTAGATTTGAGGGCCTCCCCGGTGGCGCAGCAGTTGAGCGCTGGGTTGCGAACCTGCCCGCAACCTCTGCAGCGCCGGTTCCATCCCTGGCCACCAAGTGAGGGTCCCATATGGCGTGCAGACCTCTCCTGCCGCCCACTGCTCCCCTCAGCAGTGTATTTCGTCAGTCTGTCTGTTCTGTTCCGCAATCTGGCTCTGGTGAATTCTCGCTCACCCTCCTCCGCACATCTGGCCCGCACCCAGTGCTTGTATAAATAAATAAATAAATCTTAGAAAAAAAGAAAGAAATGTAGCTTTGAGATTATCTCCTTCTTTGCCAATCAATTTACAAATAAAGCTGATTTCTCAAATACCTTGTGACCTCTTTTCCACCTAAGGCCTCTGCACCTGTGTGTGAATGGCCTTTCTATGTGTGTGTGTGTGTGTGTGTGTGTGTGTGTGTGTGTGTAAGAATGCATAAGGCACTCTTGCATGACTGCCTTGAGACAATGGCACACATCACGGGGTGGCTGGGACACTTGGATAACTGTATACTGATCGTGTGGTTAGGGTCCAAGACGGTCTGGGAGTGTCTTGAAAATTGCACCAAGCACCTGCACAGGAAGTTCTCCCTGTACACTTGACCAACATGTCCTCCCCTGTTCCCCATAAAATTGATTACCCTTTGATCCCTTTAAAATCCTGTTCCTCTTAAAGATGAATACTCTTTGTTTCCCCTTGACCCTGCTTCTCCTGCCATTGTCACATAATCAATCATGCTTGTTCATTATTACTGAATAGCAAGAGTTCTGCTCACTCAGTAGCAGTTTCTTGCCTGCTCCATGACTCATCTCTTGGAGTTTGCCCGGGGATGTGCTGGCACGTTCTCAACACCGAAATACCAGATGTCATTATCTTATCTATGGACATCAGGTAGAGGACCCTATTGGTCAATAACAATATCACCTCCAGTCTTCACAGCTTTCAGGATGAATCTACCAATTCCACATTTATAGACATTCTCCAAGAGCCCAAAGTCTGTTTCCTCAAAGTGGACTTCACAATAGGTCTCATAGGTAATTGGTCACATACTGACTGAAGGGTAAGATTACTTTTACCTGAGGATCTAGACCTAAAATTCATCTTTGTCATCTTGTAATATGTAAAGTCCAGACACTGTCATTTCCTACTGAAAAATCATTTCAATAGCTGAAGTCTTAAAACTTGAAGAAGTGTATTATCTGCAGTGATGCATATTACATCCAGGTGAGTAGAGAAGACGGGAGAGAAGGGTAACTGCAGAGTGTTGACTCAAGATGAAATGTGAGGAAAGGTCTTTTTTTTTCCTAATCTACAAAACTGAACAAAAATTTAAAACTTTCAGTGTTCTATATCTTCAAATATCAGTATTTCGGCTATGTTCAATATAGATTAGTAAACTAAGATCTGGCAACATGTATCTTCTGTACTCATCAAAAGACATGATTGTTTCTAATTTTCAAGAGAGTGATTAAAGAGAAACACATCTGTTGGCAGTATGCATCTTCATATATGCATATAAGGGTTTGTTAAATGAGTTTACAAATCGTTTGCTCATTTTTTTTTTCTTTATTTACTGAAGTTCTCAGATTGGAAAAAAAGTAAAACAAAAAATGTGCTAATTTATGGCTGTAATTTGTACATACCTGTAGTTCTGAGTAGACAGAGCACCTTCCCCCACTAACATGGCCTTTTTAAAAGCTTTTGTGGCAAAATACCAAGATATATTGCAATGATGCACTTCAAGTAAAATTTGCTATTCCAATGAGAGAAAAAAATCATATTTTATGATTTTAAATTATATCCATTTATAAAAGTATCATCAACATCACAATCATCATTATCATCAAGGATTATCTAGGCATATATGGCAGAGTAGAAGAAAATTGGATTTACCAAAACAGAATGCCAAAGGTGGAATGCTTTTAGCAAAGCAGCAATTATGATACTAAACTATACTGTCTTTATTTATGCTATTTTTAATATTTCCAGAAGGGAATCAATTAAGACAGAACAATGAATCAAGGAGAATATAACAGTAATTGCTTATATGATAAATGCATATCCATTTCCTAAAATAAACATTCTCCATTTCTCATTTTCCACCTCCAAAAATAACCCATGAAAATTTCATTTAGCTGATGTTCTTCAATAATGCCATCACCTACTTCATAAATATTATTCAATTGTGAGTCATGCCATAACACTCCTTGGAAATTCTGTTCCTCAGCCTTCTAATTTCTGCTTTGTCCTTTATTTTAATCTTCCATTGGAAAACATGTTTCATTCCTTCCTTGTATGAAAAAGTTAAATGTCATCAAAAAATATCTCAGCTATTAAACAGAAAAGTCTGGTATCTTCTTAATGTTTTTACATACCTATATACATGTTTTTACATACATACACACACTTATGTGTAAAGCTTTGGTGTCATTGTGAAATACTTAAGCCAACTACTTTGTGACAGAGTCACCCAACAGATAAGATAGAGAGGATGAGAGAATGATTTATGTTAAGGAATCGGTTTATGTAATTATTCTAAGGGCTAGCAAGTCTGAAATCTGTAGGACAAGTTAGAAGATTGAAGATTTAGCTAAAAATTTATCTTACAGTATTGAGTAAAAAAGCTGGAAACATAAGTAGAATTTCTATAGAGGCTGCTTTATTTATTTGCTGGTTATACATGCACTGTAAGTCAGAAGCGCGGGAGGGTGAGAGAATTCACCAGAGCCAGAGCGGGGAGCAGAGCATACACTGCTGAGGGAGCAGCGGGCGGCAGGAGAAGTCTGCACGCCATGTGGGACCCTCCTCCGGTGGCCGGGAGCAGCCATCGAACCGGCGCCGCAGAGGCCGCGGGCATTCGCAACCCAGCGCTCAACCGCTGCGCCACCGGGGAGGCCCCATAAGTAGAATTTCTATCTTAGCAGTCCAAAGGCAGAATTCCTTCCTCTCCTGGAAACTTCAAGACTTTCTAAGAACTTCAAATAATTAACTGAGACCCACCCATATTATTGGGGTAAACTGCTTTATTTAAAGTCAATTGATTATAGATATTAATTACATTTAACAACATACCATTACTGGAATATTTAGTCTAGTATTTGACAAAACAATTGGTTACCATATTCTCCCAAGTAGACACAAAATCAATCACCACATTTGATCCAGGGATGGTTTTGAAACAAACCCAAGAAAGGTATATTTATAATGCTCAAGTTGGGAAGTTTTGGATTAAGAATTTATGTGATGGAATTATGTTCGGCTACTTATTAAGTATGTGACCTTTAACAAGTTTCCTCATCAACAATTGTGGCTTCTCATTAAGATTTTGATCATTGTTATATTTCATTTATACCCAGTCCAGTAGTAACTATGAAACTAAAAGAAAGATTGAGAATTTATACTAAATTGGGAGACAGCTCATTATATAGCTATTAAAAAAAAGAACTCCACATATAGCATCATATTTCCCCATGATATTTATTATTTTATTGTATTTTTAAATCATATTTACCGAAAAAGAAGAATGCCAGAGGGGGAATGCTTTTAGCAAAGAAATAATTATAACACAAAGTGACAAAGTCTTTATCTATGCTATTTTTAATATTTCCAGAAATAAAACAGAAGGTAGTCAAGTAAGACAGAATGAAGAACTGCCAGTTTTGGTTCTTTGGACATCAACTTTTTAAAATACATTTTTCAAAGGAAACCTCATATATTGTTAGTAGGACTATAAATTCAAAGGCCTCTATGAAAAGAGATGTGGGTTCTTCAAAAAATTAAAAATATATCTACAATATTATCTCATATTCCAACCCTAGATATCTATCCAAAGACTACGACAAGACTAGTTCAAGAAGACATATGCAACCCTATATTTGTTACAGTTCTAGTTACAAAACCCAAGGTTTAAAAACAACTTAAAGTGTTCATCAACAAATGATTGGATAAAGAAGATATGGTGTATATATAAAAACACAATGGAATTATACTGCTATAAAAATAAGATTTCATCTTTTTATAGATAGAAGTTGAGGGTGTTAAGATAAATGAAACAAGTCAAAGGAGAATGACAAATGCTCTATGTCTTCATTCTTGTGGAATATAAAGAAAGAAAGCAAGACAGCAAAATAAAACAAAAACAAACTGGGCCTCCCTGGTGGCACAGGCGGTTGAGCGCAGCGCTGTGAAGCTGTCCGCAGCCTATGCAGTGCCGGTTCAATCCCTGCCGGCCTCAGAGCAACCCATATGGCAAGCAGACCTCTCCTATCTCACCCGCTGTTCCCCTCAGCAGCCATTTGCATTTCCTCTTTGAAGAAGTGGTGTTTTAGCTATTCTGCCCATTTTTTGATTGGATTGTTTATTTTTATTGAGTCATGTCAGCTCTTTGTAGATCTTTGTGATCAGCCTTATCAGTAGTATTGTGAGCAAAAGTTTTCTCCCAACCAGTAGGTGTCTCTAGATTTCTGGACCTACTAAACATAGAGCTTCCATATGATCCAGCAATTCCACTCCTAGGTATTTACCCAAAGGACACAGAAACATCCATTCCAAAGAGCACCTGCACCCCTATGTTTATAGCAGCACTATTTACAATAGCTAAGCTTTGGAAACAGCCCAAATGCCCAAAAATAGATGACTGGACAAGAAGATGTGGTACATATATACCATGGAATATTACTCAGCATTCAAAAAAGATAAACACATGCAATTTACAGCAACATGGATGGCGCTGGAAGGGATCATGCTCAGCGAAATAAGCCAGAAAGAAAAAGAAAAATACCGGATGGTCTCACTCATAGCAGGAATCTAGAGAACTTAAATAAGGGACCAGGAAAATGAATAACTATAAGAAAGTGAAAATCAAAATCAACAAAAAACTATGAAACAGAGACACTTTTTGGGGGGGGGGCGGGAGGAGGGAGGGATTGGGGTCAGAATGGGGGGGTTGCAATTGTATGGGGAATATAAAAATAAAATTTATTATTTAATATAAATAAATAAATAAAGATCTAAAAAAAAATAAATAAAATAGCACATTTGTATAAAATATAGGTAATGCCACCTGTTCTTAGTTTATATTCTTATTGATAAATGTACATTGATGAGATATTTACTATACTTTCATAATTTAACATTTGTTTTTATAAAAATACAAGCCAGAAGGATAAAAAAAGTCTCATTTCAGAACTTGCCTTTAGTAAAACTAAAAATCATTTATTACAATTTTTTTTAAATAGGAAAACTTTTTTTTTTCAGTGTCTTCTTTTCCCTTTCTACACTAGAAAGATCATTATCATGTTTATAGACTTTTAAATAGAATATTTAGGATTCATCCCAAGGGGAGAGGAACTGGTGATAGCAACCTTGAGGAAAAACGAGTCCTCTGGATTTCAAAACAGAAAGTATTACAGGTGATTGGTTTATAAGAAGTATTTGCTCACGTTTAACTTCCTTCTAGAAATCATGGAAATAGCAACACTGTAGGAGGCAGGGTGACATGGTGAAATTAGGAAGCCTATATAAGCCACCAGGCTCCAAAATTGGCAAAATCTGATCTCTGCTGTCAGAACTTGGCATAGATGCAGCCGAGATATTGTCTCCAAGGTCGCATACATGCACAGTCAAGATTTCCTCAGGGGAAAGAAATCAGAGCACCGTGGCTATTTTTGGACCTCACTAGAGTCCCAAAACCTGTTCATGCACTGGCAAAGCAAAGAGAGCCCCGATGGTGATTAATGTTGAGCTTTCTATTTGGCGAGATGGGGGTTCAAGACACAAGTATGATTTGAAGAAATAGAGAGCTACATAATTTGCAAGTTACTATCCACCACACATTTAAATTTCTATAGAATGGCAAATAGCAAACATGTTTCACATTCAAGAAATTTACAATTTTTGGGCCTCCCTGGTGGTGCAGCGGTTGAGCGCTGGGCTGCGAGGCTGTCCACAGCCTCTGCAGCGCCAGTTCATTCCCCAGCTGCCAGCAAGGGTCCCACACACACAAAAAAAAAAAAAAAAAAAAAAAAAAAAAAAGAAATTTACAATTTTTAAAATGCTATTGCCTTTGTGATAAGCAACTTCAACACATTGTACTCCTAGACAGGTATTTGTAGTATCCATTCAATTATTCTTTTTCACTAACAATACATTTGGTTCTCTATATTGGAAATATTCTAGGTGTGATAGATATAACTGAAACAAAAGAAACAAGAGCTGTTACAACCTGTGGAACTTCTAATTTAGCAATCTAGACAATAAACAACCAGTAATACAAAGTAAACATATTAGAGAGTGATAAGTCTTAGGAGAAAAATAAAATACTGAGGTTGAATCTCAATTACTGAGTATAGGGCTCAATTATAAATGGTCTAAAAAAGGAAGGAGGCTCTTAGAAGAAGACATTTGAACAAAGCCCTGACCGAGGTAAGGAAGCAATTAATGTAGACATGTGGAGGGAGAGTAATTTAGGTCAGGAAACAGTTTATAAAAACCTATATTTGGCAAGATCCCTGGCATTTTTGTATTATTTCCTTTACCTTCAAGGAATTTTGCACAAATAATGAGGTTCCTCTACAGTATTGATTTGCATTTTGAAAGAAGTGCAGTGAGGCCACTATGCGTGAAACACAGTGACTAAGTCCGGGAGAAATGAAGATGAGACCCAAGAAACAGTGGAAGGCCAGATCATGCAGGGCCTTGGAAACAAGTGTAGAGTCTGATTTTCACTGTGAGTGAGGTGGAAGTGATTTGGAGAAATTTGTTTGGAGGAGTGAAATGTTTGAAGTGTACTTTGAAAAATCATTTTGGTGACTGCAAAAAGTATTTTTCTCTAGCTAGATCCAGTTACATGGATTAGTAGTCAAGGCAATGTAATGGCATGATAAAAGGTAGTTTCCCTGTTTAATTTCTGCTCTTTCCTGGTATTGTATTAAATTCTTTCTTTCTTTCTTCCTATCTGATCCACTAATGCTGCCATTAATACCAGATACAACCGCCAAAATCTGTATTGTTGACAATAGTGAACAATGAAGACTTCCCACAAGGCAAATATAGTTACACTGTTTTTTGGGTTTTTGTTTGTTTGTTTGTTTGTTTTGTTTTTCAGGGACTTGACTCTGAAACGAACTACTCCTGTGGGATTATAACTCCTGCAAGTTCCTGGAACAAAATACCCACTGCTGGTTTCAGCACTGTTGGTGTCTACTGATATATTAAAAAACTGCTCACCAATTTCTCCCTTCTTATTGAACAATAGTTTTTAACCCTAAAGATCAATTACTAAAATAAATGTGGCTTTTGTCTTCCCTTCTATGCTGTCTTTTTAAAGTTGCAAATGTGTGTATTTAATTTCATTAATTTTATTTCTTTGTAAAATTTCTCAGGGATGTGGTGGGGGGGCAGCTAACACAGCACTAAAGGGAAATGCTAAATGCTACTAAATGGAAATGCTACTAAAAAGTAGGATCTTAAATTGATAATTTAATAATCTTTAAAAACTGGAAAAATAACACACCAAGATAGGACAAAGGAAATTAAGATAAGAGCACAAATCAGTGAAATAGAAAATGGAAAAATAATAGACTATCAAAGAAACCAAAAAGTGGGTTATTTGAAATCTTTCACAAAATTGAAAAAAACTTGTAGCTAGATTTATCAAAAATAAAACAGAAGCCATAAATCACAAAGATCAGTAATGAAAGTAGGATATCAATGCACAGTCACAAAATTAAAAATATTGTAAGGGGATATAAGCAATTTAATAGTGTAGTTATTATTTTTTATTTTTACCTCATTGTTCATATTTAAACAACATTTGCTTCCCCCACCCCCTCAGATGTAGTCCTCACCAATGCACCCGTGCACCATCACCTCAGTCCCCTAATAGTATAGTTTTTATTAATAAATTATTATTAAGTTAGTTAAACATTAAATTAGACAATATTTAAAAAATTGTTTTGAGTAATTTTTGAGTTAATATTGTTTCCACAACAGAAGTGTAGGATCCCACTAAGTTCATTGTGCCATAATGCACCCTCCACAAAGAACTCACCACTCATAGACTCCACGCTCCCTATCTTCTCTGTACTGATCCCTTCCTTTCTTTCTCCGCCTCCCCCTTTGGTTAACCCCATTTCACAGTTAGGTTTCAAGGATAAGTTTTTCAGTTTAGCTCTATATGACCCTTTGTTATTCTATATCCCATATGTAAGTGACAACAGCTGGTATTTGTCTTTCTTTCTCTGGCTGATTTCACTTAGCATTAATACTTCCAGCTCGGGGCCTCCCCGGTGGCGCAGTGGTTGAGCGCTGGGTTGCGAAGCTGCCTGCAGCCTCTGCAGCACCAGTTCGATCCCCGGCCGCCTGACGAGAGTCCCACATGGCAAGCAGACCTCTCCTGCCGCCTGCTGCTCCCCTCAGCAGTGTACTTCGTTAGTCTGCCTGCTCTGCTCTCTGCTCTGGCTCTGGTGAATTCTCTCACCCTCCCACGCTTCTGACTATACCCAGTGCTTGTATAAATAAATAAATAAATAATACTTCCAGCTCCATCTGTGTTGCTGCACATGATGAATGATGAGTTTACCTTTTTTATAGCTGAGTAGTATTCCAGTGTGTGTGTATGTATGTGTGTGTGTGTGTAACACATCTTAATCCATTTCTCTGTTTTTGGGCATTTAGGCTGTTTCCACATCTTGGCTATTGTAAGCAGTGCTACAATGAACATGGGAGCACAAGTTTCCTTTCTAATTAGCATTTTTGTGTTCTACAGATAGATAACTAGTAGTGGAATTGCTAAGTCATGCACATCCAAATGTAGTCTTTTGAGAAACCTCTATACTGCTTTCCACATAGTTGGACCAATCTACATTCCTGCCAACAGTGAAATAGGGCTTCTTTTTCTCCTTGTCATCAGTATTTATTGTTTCTGGTTTTGTGATATGGGCCATTCTTACAGGTCTGAAGTCGTATCTCATGGTAGTTTAAATTTGTGTTTCTCTGACAATGAATGTTTTCATGTGCCTGTTTGCCATTTGTATGCATTATTTGGAGAAATATCTACTTAGTTCTTCTGTCCATTTTTTAAATTAGGTTATTTGTTATAATTCTGCAAAGGTATATAAATTCTTTATAAAGCTTTGATATCATCCCTTGTCAAATGTATGGTATGCAAATATTGTTTCCCATTCAGTAGGGTGACTTTGTTTTAGTTACAGTTTCTTTCACTGTGCAAAAACACTTTTGTTTTATATAGTCCCGTTTGTTTATGTTCTCCTTACTGCTGCAGGTCAATCTGCAAATATGCCCCTGAAGTCTATGTTGTGAAGTGTTTTGCCTATGTTTTCTTTCTATGTACTTTATGGTGTTAGGTCTTATGGTCAAATCTTTTCTCAGTTTTGAATAATTTTTGTGTATGGTGTGCAATAGTGATCGAGTCTCATTCTTTTGCATGTATAACTCTCTAGTTTTACCATCACCATTTGTTTTTTTAAAGTTTATTTATTTATGCATACAAGAACTGGAGTGTAGGACAGAGGCACAGGGGGGTGAGAGGATTCACCAGAGACAGAGTGGAAAGCAGAACAGGCAGATCTACTGAAATACATTGCTGAGAGGAGAAGCAGGAGAGGTGTGCTACACCATGTAGCTGAGATCCCTGGCTGGGAATCGAACTTGTGCTGCAGTGACTGCTGATAGCTTCATAATTCTGAGACTTAATCTCTTGTACCACATGGGAGGACTCCTCCATCACCACTTATTGAAGAGGCTTTCCTAGCTCCAGTATTTTCTTAACTCCTTTGTCATAGATTAACTGTCTACATAGTGTGGGTTTATCTCTGGACTCTCTATTCTATTCCATTGGTTTGTGTCAGTTTTTATTCCAATACCAAGCTGTTTTAATTATTATGGCTTTGTTGTATAGGTTGAGATAGGGAAGTGTGATACCACCATTTTTCCTCTTTTTTTTTTTTTGTAGGAGTTGTTTTGACTTCTGAATTTCAGTAATTTTTGTTCTATTTCTTTGGATGTTTGTAAAATGCCACTGAAATTTTGTTAGAGATTGTGTTGAAATTGTATGTTGCTCTTAGTAGGATGCTTATGTTGATTCTTCCAATCCATGAACAGGGAATGTATTTCTGTTTCTTTGTGTCCTCTTCTACTTATTTTTGTTTGTCTTATAATGTTTTATATATTGCTCTTTCAATTCCTTTCTTAGGTTTACTGTTAGGCATGCAAATTTGGAGGTGTAATTGTGATTGGGATCTTATTTTGAATTTACTATTATCTCATTGTTTGTGTAAATGAGAGTGATTGATTTTTGGTGTATTGATTATATAATCTGCTATTTTGCTCTACTGATTTATAGTTTCAATTAGTTTTTCAGTGGACATTTAGAATTCTCTCTATATATTATCATGTCAACTATGAGTAATGGTAGCTTTACTTCATTTCCAATTAGGAATAATTTTATATCCTTCTCTTATCTAAGTGTCTTAGCTAGGACTTCCAGTACATTGTTGAAGAGTAGAGATGAAAGTGGACACCCTTGTCTTATACGAGATCTTAGTGGAAAAATTTTCAGTGTTTCTCCATTTAGAATGATATTAGCTGTGGTTTGCCATATATGGCCTTTATTATGTTGATATGTGTTCTTTTTATCCCATTTTATTTTTTTGAGGGTTTTCATCATAAATAGATGCAGTGTCTTATCAAATGCTTTTTTGGCATCTCTTATGATCATGTGGTTTTTAAAGTTCCCTTTATTGATCTGGTGACTCGCATTGATTGAATGTTGGATGTTGAACCATCCTTATGTCTCTGGAATAAATCCTATTTGGTCATGCTCTATAATTATTTTAATACATTATTGGATTCAGTTTGCTAAAATTTTTTTGATGGTTTTTTAATCATGTTCACTTTTGCATCATTGTTCACTTAGGTAAATTATTCTGCACTTTTCTTTTTGTGTGTTGTCTTTGGTTTTGGTATTAGAGTAATATTGGGTTCATAGAATGTCTTTGGAAGTATTCCTTCTTTCTCAATTTTTTTGAAAGAGTTTTAGTAGGACATCTTTGTCCTACTTTGTCTTACATCTTTGTCTTACATTAGCTCATCTTTGAAGGTTTGATAGAAATCACTTGTGAAGTCATCTGATCCAGGAGTTTTGTTTTGGGGGAGAGTTTTGATTTATGTTTCAATTTCCTTCCATGTGATTGGTCTATTCAGGTTTTCTATTTATTCCCTACTTAAATTATCTCAGGTAACTGGATAATTTCAAGACTGTATCCATCTCTTCTAGGCTACTGAACTTACTAGCATTTAAATATTCATAGTAGGGCCTCCCTGGTGGTGCAAGGAGTTAAGACACAGCACTATGAAGTTACCCGCAGCCACTGCAGCTTGAGTTCTATCCCCAGCTAGGGAGGTGACCCATATGGCACAGCAGACCTCTCCTGACTTGACCACTGCTCCCTACAGCAGTGCATTTCAGTTGATCTGCCTGTTCTGTTCCCCACCCTGTCTCTGGTGAATCCTCTCACCCCCACACCTCTGGCCTGTATTCCAGTTCTTATATGCATAAATAAATAAATCTTTAAAAAAATAAATTAGGGCCTCCCCGGTGGCGCAGCGGTTGAGCGCTGTTGCGAAGCTGCCCGCAGCCTCCGCAGCGCCGGTTCGATCCCCGGCTGCTCCCCGGCCACCGGAGGAGGGTCCCACATGGCGCGCAGACCTCTCCTGCCGCCCGCTGCTCCCCTCAGCAGTGTACTTCGGTCCTTCTGCCTGCTCTGCTCCCCGCTCTGGCTCTGGTGAATTCTCTCACCCTCCGCGCTTCTGACTGTACCCAGTGCTTGTATAAATAAATAAATAAATCTTTAAAAAAAAAAAAATAAAATAAAATAATTAATCTATAACCTATAAGCATCCCTTTGTTTTTTTGTTCTTGGTCATATAAGAAAAAACTTCTCAGAAAGTACATTGGGCAATAAATTATATGTATAGAATACTGTAAGTAAATGGCACAAAGAAATACCTACTTAAAAATTAAACACTGTAAATTTGGCCTGCCTGACAATGGGAAAGAATTTGTTATACATGAACATGCCTGACAAGCAATCCAGGACAATGATTATAGTAAGTCCTTCTTTAGCTTTTTTAGAAGTTTCCTAGGAAAGTTTTTATTTTTTTTATTTTCTTATTTTTTTTTGAAACTATATGCATTTTTATTTCTTAGAAAGCTGGCCTTTTTATAATCAGTTAGGCAAATACAGTTAGTCATAAGCAGATGGCCTGTCAGAACAACTGTCACAGTTAATGTTCCTGGTATTTGTTGTGATCATCCCACAGAACTTGGTATCAGCCTTCTGGTTAACTTGAACTGGTATATCAGATGGCTTCAATGTCTGGCACTCTTTTTTTTATATATAAATTTTTCTTTTTATTTTTATATTCCCCATACAATTGCAACCCCCTTATTTTGACCCCAGTCCCTCCCCTCCTGTCCCCTACCCCCATAGAGTGTCTCTGGTTCATAGTTGTTTGCTGATTTGGATTTTTACTTTCTTATAGTTATTCTTTTTCCTGGTCCCTTATTTAAGTTTTCTAGATTCCTGCTATGAGTGAGACCATCCGGTATTTTTCTTTTTCTTTCTGGCTTATTTCACTGAGCATGATCCCTTCACTGAGCATGATCCATGATCCATGTTGTTGCAAATTGCATGTGTTTATCTTTTTTGAATGCTGAGTAATATTCCATGGTGTATATGGACCACATTTTCTTGATCCAGTCATCTATATTTTTGGGCATTTGGGTTGTTTCCAAAGCTTAGCTATTGTAAACAGTGCTGCTATAAACATAGGGGTGCAGGTGCTCTTTGGAATTGATGTTTCTGTGTCCTTTGGGTAAATACCTAGGAGTGGAATTGCTGGATCATATGGAAGCTCTATGTTTAGTAGGTCAAGAAATCTCCACAAAGCTCTCCATAGTGGTTGGACCAGTTTGCACTCCCACCAACAGTGCAGGAGAGTTCCTTTTTCTCCAAATCCTCGCCAACATTTATTGTTGCTAGTTTTTTTAATATGTGCCATTCTCACTGGTGTAACATGGTATCTCATGGTAGTTTTGATTTGCATTTCCCTGATTACAAGTGATGTTGAACATTTTTTCATATGCCTGTTGGCCATTTGCATTTCCTCTTCAGAGAAGTTTCTTTTTAGCTCTTCTGCCCATTTTATGACTGGATTATTTTGTTTTTGTTGAGTCTCATCAGCTCTTTGTAGATTTTTGTGATTAGTCCTTTATCATTAGTGTTGTATGCAAAAATGTTCTCCCAGTTGGTGGGGTTTCTCTTTGTTTTTGTTATTGTCTCTTTTGCTGTGCAGAAGTTCTTTAATTTGATGTAGTCCCAGCTGTTTATCTTTGCCTTCACTATCACTGCTTTGGGTGATATGTCTGTAAATATGTCTTTGATGTGCAAATCATGTAGTGTTTCGCCTATATTTCCTTCTATGTATTTTATGGTTTCAGGTCTTATGTCTAGTTCTTTAATCCATTTTGAGTTGGTTTTTGTGTATGGTGTGAGGTAGTAGTCAAGCTTCATTCTTTTGCATGTAGTGACCCAGTTTTCCTAGGAAAGTTTTTAAATGAAGTTAACTGTGTTAAGAAGTTTCTTGGTATAAAACCCTGCTAGATGATAACCAGAAAGCAGCTGGTCTCCGGCTGAAGGCCATTTGAATAGAAGAATCTTTTGATGCATAGGCTTTAGCTGATAGGAGGGTACTGATGGCTATCAACTGTCTTAGGTAATTGTCTTGCTGAAATAATGAGTTTTAGTGTAAGGCTTAGTTTTTTAGCTATTAACCTTGAAGGCTGCTTTCTTGGTGAGAGCACGTAGCAGCCAAAAGTCTATGGAAAGAGAATGCACTGATTGCTTCTGCTTTGCTTCCATATGATGACGTAATCTCACTACTTGCCTTAGTGTATAAATAAAGACCAGCTGAGGCCCTCAGGAGGAGATACTAACACAAGACATTGTGTGTGTCTGCCTCATTCCTCAGTTGTGCCAACGCCGTCTCATCCTTCAGGAAACCCTGACACCCAGTTTGCCGAGGCTGGCCTTCGGCACCAATACTTCCCAAACCCTTTCAGAAAATAGAGAGAACATGCTATTCATTGTGGGAACTGCCCAGTCAGTGTGTATTTTAATTTTGATGCAGGGAACTACATCACTAATTGAGACATAAATGTCTCATATCTTATCTCACTGTAGTTATGAAGGAAAATACGCTATCCCTGAGGGAAGTGACACCCAGTTTAAGAGATACACATACATTATCTTGGTAAATATAATTACTGTGCATTCAGTATCTGCTTCTTGAAGCAGATACAGTACAATGCAACTTGGAGATTTTATGCTAGTACAGCTACTATATCTCAAAGTATAGTTCATAGTCATCAAGAACTCACAGCCTCTTCTGAAATTGTTTATTTCCATTAAATTCAGTATGATGGTTGGATTCAGTTTCCTTTGACTTGAAGAATTTGGCAATAAGAAATGAAATTTCCCTACTGTAGCCAATTGTATAATCTACATATAGGCCGTGAGTTATAGTCTTGTTTCTCCAGAGAAATAGAAATAATCTCTTTATATAGATAGATTTATTATAAGACTTTAGCTCATGTGATTATGAAGGCTGAGTATGCTAGAATCTTCAAATTGCAAACTAGAGTCCCAGAAAAGTCCATGGTATGTTTATCTGAGTCCAAGTTGGAATGCAGAATACCAACATCACAGTTCAAAGGCCATCAGGCAGAAAGACCATATTCTCTCATACTCATCTTTTTTTAAATTATATTCAGGCCTCCAGTGAATTGGATAAACACTACCCACATTGAATAATGCAATCTGCTTTATCCACTCTACTGATTCAAATGTTTTTTTTTCATCCACAAAAGTGACACATCCAGAAAAATGTCAAACTGAATACTGGGTGCTCTGTAACTCAATCAAATTGACATATAAAATTAACCTTTAAAATATGCTTTGAAGGCGGCCTCCCTGATGGTGCAAGGGGTTAGACACAACCTCTGAAGCTATCTAAGCCATTGCAGCATGAATTCGATCCCCAGCCAGGGAGCTGACCCAGATGGCCCAGCAGACCTCTCCTGACTCACCCGCTGCTCCCCTCAGCAGTGTATTTCAGTACATCTGCCTGTTTTGTTCCCCACTCTGTCTCTGGTGAATCCTCTCACCCCTGCCTCTCTGGCCTGTTCCCCAGTTCTTGTATGCATAAATAAATCTTTAAAACAATTTTAAAAATAAAATATGCTTTGTCAGACAATCTTCACAGATTAGTAAATGAGATCTTAGTCAAATATTCAACAAATTTGACAAAATTTATTAGGTCTTATATATATATATATATATCTATTCTGGGTGTAGGATCTGAGGTTATAGTAATAATTTAAAAAATACAAAACCCCCATCTTTGTGGATTTTACATTAAGAAGTACATTCCATTATTTCACAGGCACTGTTTTCCTATGTCTATTGAGGGACACAGGAATTGCAAATTGTATTAGAAAGTTGTCATATCACACATCATCCAAATATTCTAGAAATTACATGAGTCAGCAAATAATCATTTGTTGAATGAATGTCAACCATTTCCTTTCTCTTTCACTTCTGGAGCCTGGGTATTATTTGAGTAGGCAGGTGAAAGTGCTCAGCATCTGAGAACCTGTGAGGCTCACAGATGACTCCAATCTTGATGGTCCCCACAGTCATTCTTACATGTATCTCCTTGAGAGGCCAAAGATATCTTCATTTCCTGGAGTCCTCAAATCAGTAAAGAAAATTTGTTTCATGCAGATATGGGGGTGGGTTAGGGTGTCTCTCTCTTTGGTGATACACGATGGCACTCCTGTAAACAAAAAGAGCTACTATACTAAAGTAATTTAAAAAGTTGTTAATCCAAATTTTTGATGAAGAAAATACTTACAGCTCTGTAAGTTTATATAAAACACAGGAAATTTGAGGAAAGTTGGAAGAGAGACTAAGAATTTAAGTAACATAAGCCATGCTATGCTCAAAATATTCTGTCAGGTGAGCACATCTTTTGCCTTTGGACCAGATTCATGCACCCGATTCCTCTTTCCCTTAGAGTGTTTTAAAGAGTGCTTCATTTCTCATATAAAAGATTCCTTATGAGCCAGTGGCACTAGTGTCCTTTAGACATGCCTGGTCATAGTTCACCTCCAGCAGTGCACACAACTGCAGCTCAAACTGGCACTCATAATAAGATCAAACCCAAACTACTACATCCTGAACAAATCAATATTGGAATTGTTTTCCCTCCATGAGGTTTTAAGACCAGCATGTTCAGTATCCTATCATCTCAGTAGAAAATCCAATCTTATGAGTCATGAAGGACCTGACAAATTGGCTGCTTTGGAGACCCATTATTCCAAATATATCTTAATTTGAAAAAGTTACCTATTAAAAATTTCTCCTATGTGGCTAATTTTTTTAATTATGCTTTATTTATTTATTTATTAAAGATTTATTTATTTATACAAGCACTGGGGTACAGGCCAGAGGTGCAGGAGGATGAGAGGATTCACCAGAGACAGAATGGGGAGCAGAACAGGCAGACAGACTGAAGACACTGCCTGGTCCATCGGGAATTGAACCTGCACCGCAGAGGCTGCGGACAGCTTCACAGCGCTGCACTCAACCCGCTGCACCACCGGGAAAGCCCTAAAAATTATGCTTTTTGCATTTATTTTATCTTCTCCCAGAAATATAAATCCTGTTACTATTTAAAGTCAAAAGAAAAGGTTCACATTAATATCTTTTTTTTTTTTTTGGTAACATTTTACAAAATTTCACTTACAAAGTCCCTAGCACAGAATCTCCTAATGGATATTGCAAATCAATTGTGACAAACCAGCCTCCCCTCTGGCTTGAACTAGCTGCTGAAATTTTCTGCTTTTGCTTTTCAGTTTTTATAAGTTCATTCAGGTTTATGAAACAATTCTCAAATTCTATGTTGGTAAATGAGTTACTCTGTACTAATGATTAGGAGGAGAAATAGACACTATGTAAAATGTACTCAAAAATCCTTTAAATAAAACTTTGACTTAAGACTGGCAGCATTTGCAACACTTTTGATTACTACAGTTAATTAATGATGGTATTAATGTCTACATGGAGTTTTTTTTCATAGGGTACAGACTTTCTCTTTCTTTTTCCTAATGTAGGAATTCTGACCTGTATTTGATATTTTTTTTTGGAATCCTGCAAACTATCCATTCTACTACTTATTGGTAGAATAGCAATTAATGGCTTTTTATGACTGGGAGGCTGACAGATTTGATCATACCCACCATCTTTTGCTATCCAGTACCTATAAAGACCCCATTAGCTGACTATAGAAAATGATAGTAAGATGACATTGATTATTGCAGACCTTGTAAGCACCAGAGAGGAATTGGCAAGGTCCTTATATAATAATCCTGTTCAGACTTCAGCCAATTCTAGGATAAGATCCAGAAGCAGACTTCCGCACATATTGGAGTAGCCCCAGTAAAATCCAGGAGGAGATCAAGAAGCAGTTCTGACACAGTAGGCCTCTATAGACATCAGCACACATCTCAGTGAGCTCCAGGTCAAGAACTTGAATTAGACTTACCAAAGTAGGCCTCTCACAGTACTTAGTGAATTCAGGGAAGTGTGCTGGAGGCAGACCTGCACAACAGACATTTGCAGATCCCAGCAAGTCCTGGCGGTGGGGGAGACTAGAAGCCTCTATCAAGATAGGCCCTGGCAGGCTTCACTAAGTACTAGAACAGGTCTGGGAAATAGACCACTGCAATAGGTCCATTTCTGGAAGCAGTAGCTTCCAGTAGCTCCTGGGAAGCAATAGAGCAAGCACTGTCAAGGGGAGCAGAGGTGACAGGCCCAAGCAGAGACAACTGCAGGGCCTAATACCAAGTGCTACATCTCTTGGAGCACAGACCTAGACAAACACTGGCTGGACAGATACTTTCTTAGATAAGAATAAGATTGATTATCCCTTGGTCAGTGGAGACCAGTGCAGACTTCAATAGTGTGGACGCTGAGAAAAATAGGAATATTTTGAACAGGAAGTAGGGAGAGTTAAGAACCTGTGACTGTGGACTGAAGTCTGGAGTCAGAGACACCCTGGCAGACTGGTCAGCTCAGGCAAAGGCACAGGGGAGAACGAACCAAAGATTGTGTGGCATCATACTCCTTAGAAAGAGGGGACTACCTTGTAGAGGAGCAGGGATGCTCCACAGCAGAGCAAATATTCTGATATGCACTCCCTTCTCCCCTTCTTGCAGGGGCTGTTGAGTGTCTCATCCTACCCTTCAATGAGGAGGGATATCAAGAGATCCAGAAACATGCCAGGCCGAGCCCAACTCAACCACACCAACATATGGAAACCTCCAAGTACTTTCCCACCCTCGTGACTCAGCAACTACAAAATAGATCTGAATACATACAGAACCCAGCAAAGGTCAAGTAAAAAAAAAAGTAAATAAAATCAAATACTAATATATGTTAAACAATAATAAAATAGGGGAACCTCAAGTAGCAAAATGGGCAGACAAAAGAACATTCATTATACAAGGAAAACGGAACCTCAAGAGAGAATGACATCACATTGTGTAAACAAACTTCCATAATCCAAGCACAAAAAGATTGAAAATTACATCTCCCTATCCCTATCAAATTAAAAGTTCAGGTTGGTTATATAAAGAAATTCAAAGAGATAGAAAAAAACTCAGGAAGATAGTCAAATTAATACAAGAGAGCTCAGAAAAGCTATTCAAAGAGATATAGCAAAACTCACAAAAACAAATTAATAAGCCTATGACCTGCCATAGTTGTCCAAAATGAATGGCTACTGCTGTGTTAAGAGTTCCCTTTCCTCCTACTGCTGTAAAACCTTAGTGAGTAACAAAGCACTCACTTCATGGAGAAAAATGGATGAAACTATTTAGCAATGCTGATAATGATTGGTAAGATATACCTAGAATAAAAAAAGAAATCTTAAAAACATTCCTTTTACAATGGCTTCAAAAAGAATTAACTAGGAATTAATAAATTTGGTCAAATGTCTATAAAATGAAAACTATAGATATTCTTAAAAGAAACAAAGGCAGAAAGAGTTTGCTTTGAATGAGTAGGTATGCTCCTTTCAACATTTCTTGTAAAGGCGGTCTAATGTTGCCAAAATCCTTCAGCTTTTTATTTGTCTGGGAATCCCTGCCTTTTGCAACAATATGGATAGAGTTTAACAGTATCATATTCAGTAATAAATTTAGTCAGAGGGAGAAAGAGAAACACCTTTTAATGCCAATTGTAATATGGTACATAAAGCAAGCAAACAAACAAATGAACTAATTAAAGCAAAAATAAATTTTTGGACTATAAGATCAAATTAGTGTTTCCCAGAAGAGAAGGGGGAAAGTGTTAAGTTGGGTAGGAGGAGTACATTGCATGGTGAAGGATATAATTGGACTTTTGGTGATGAACTTAATGTGTTATAAACACATAGTGGGGCCTCCCTGGTGGCGCAGCAGTTGAGCGCAGTGCTGTGAAGCTGTCCATATCCTCTGCAGTGTGGGTTTGATCCCGCCGGTGGGCGAGAATCCCACATGGTGCGGCAGACCTCTCCTGTCGCGCCCGCTGCTCCCCTCAGCAGTGTATTTCAGTCCTTCTGCCTGTTCTGCTCCTCGCTCTGTCTCTGGTGAATCTTCTCACTCTCCTGCACCTCTGGCCTGTACCCCAGCTCTTGTATAAAAATAAATGAATCTTTTTAAAAAAACATAGTGATTTCTAAGATGCAAATATATGAAAATTATGTAATATTAAATTGCAATGTCACGTCAATAAACAATTATAAGAAAATAAAGGCAATATGTAGGTATTTAAACATATATACTTTATGGTGCCCTCTGGCTTTTTAAACTAAATGCATATATCATGGTGTTAAAATTAAAAACTTATAAACATATATAATTTTCTTTTCTTTTCTTTTTTTTAAAGGTAATATTGGCAGATATGAATTTAGAATGAGGTGAGAGATAATCTTATCTAGTCAGGACTACTCTTGAAAGGAAAACTATTCAACAATAATATAATGATGAGACATCCCCTACTAATCTAGAAGTTCAAATTCAATATATTAGGACTATATTGTGACATGACCATATCTCTAGAATCAGACAGCCATGGGTTTAGATCCTAGTACCACTAGATTTTAGATGTGTTACTAAAAAAAGTTATTTATGCTATCAGGGTATAATAGATAAAAATCTAAGATCATCTACAATAACTAACACCCCATGTATAATGCCCTCCCCATTGAGTATAGGTGTGAACTGTGAACATGACGGGATAGTCACTCCAAAGATTAGATTATGTCATAATGCCTAGTTAACTTTAAAGGATGGATGTGAACAAACCTCATAGATCTTTTAAGTCTGTGTCTTGAGGTCATAGAGAAAGAAGCAAGAGGTTTGACATGGTGTGTTCTGCTATCAAGATAGAGGGAATCACATGGCAGGTAATGGAAAGTCTCTGGTTGCTTGTGAACCCCACCCAGCTAGCTAGCTGTTCCATAGTCTCAAGGAACCAGGTTCTGCCAACAACTTGAATGAGGTTGGAAGTACATTTTCCCCAGAGGCTCTAGAAAGCAGTCCAGCAGATACCTTGATTTTAGAATTGTGAGATCCTAAGCCAGGAGCCAAACCTTGCTCAGCCCCAAAATTTGCCCTACTCAACTGTGAGCTAACAGATATTTTTTATTATTTTAATTATCTCATCTATTTTTTAATAAGGTACCATTGTTTTACATAATTGTTAATATGTTGGTGGTGTGGTCAATATAGTTCTCCCACCACTAAAGTACCAATAGTCCTTTATTTTAGTCCATTGTGCTACCTCACCCCACTCTAATCTCTAACCCTCTTTTGAGGAAATGCCACACTGCTTTCCATAGGGCTGTAAAACCTTCTCTTCCCCTACCCTCCTGAAATGTGTTCAATATATGGTCAGCTTTCAAGGGTTGATTTTAAATTTGTCTTTTTCTGACCCTTTGTTTGATTTCTCTATATTCCACATATAAGTTATACCATCCTGTATTTACTTTTCTCCTTTTGGCTTATTTATTTTGAAGGGTGTACTTGGAGTTTGGGGGATGAACTTAATGTGTTAAAAACACATAGTGGGGCCACCCTGGTGGGCAGCGGGTTGCACAGAGCACCATTTATCTTTTGTGATCACTGTGTATGTGTACTACAACTTCTTGATCCACTCATCTGTTTGGGGCATATAGTTTCTTTCCATAGCTTAGTTATAAGATACTATAGTATCATATTGTGGTTCTGATTTGCATTTTCCTTATGATAAGTGATGAGCATTTTTCATGGGTCTGTTGGCCATCTGCATGTTTTCTTTAGAAAAGTGCCTATTTAGCACTTCTGTCCTCTTTTTAATTGGGTTGTTTCTAAATTTGTATGATAGTATCCTATTATGAATCAGCAGTAAAGTATTCATTTTCACACAAATAACTCAAGAATAATAGCACTATCTGTTTCATAGCATACTGTATCCTTATCAAATAAAACAGCCATATAAAACATTTAGCAGTCTTTTATATAGCACATGTTTAAGCTAGGTTAGCTCTCAGTAATAACTACTATTATTGTTATTAAGATTAGGTAAAACAAAGTCTCAAAAAAAAGTCAGAATCTTCTCTAACAAGTCTATAATAAATTTGGCTTATTCAGTAATACTCCCACCAAGATATTTTGGCATATCTTACAATGAACACTTCCTAATCTTGTCTATAATTGAAGCTTTGACTTTATTCAAAATCTGATTCATCTGCATGTTGTCATTTCATAGTGAAAGATAACTTTCGTAGTCCTTTAAAGCATTAATCACAGCACTACCTGTTAGGTTCTGATGATGGATGGAAAATGATGGTGACAGCAGGGAACACTCATAAATGTTCCTTGAATATGGCATTTAAATTTTAATGTTCACTGTAAAACTGAAATACTCTTGCCAACTAATAGAGCCAAAGTGGTACTCAAAATACAAACATGCCAAACCACCTGAATAAAGTCACACTTGCAAAATGGACTGAATAGTTTTATGTCATCTAATCCCACCTAGGAACTGATGCCCATATCTGAAATCTGCTGATTGTAAATGCGCATTTGTACATATAATTTCCACTTATGTTACAACTTTGTTAAGATTGCCATGAATTAATCCTCATTATTGAACAAAGACTACTTTTTTGTGTTCACTTTCTGTCAAATTTTAAATGATACCACTATTTTAAGATTTCTGGGATTAGCATAAATGAACCAGTGAATGATCAGCGAAATAGAGAATGGCAAATAAATGTATTGATAAATTCAAGATCTGCAATAAAACTGTTACAAAAATTTGAATACTAGAGAAATTGAAGTGAAATATAACTTTTTACATAGTGAAATTGTTATTAAGGTATATGATAATTTTTGAAGATGACATAAATTTGAGAAAATCGTATTAGAAGACACTGGATAACTGCATATGATAAAAATAAGTATTTATAACTGACAATTCTAACTAAAAAAATTATTGCAAAATGTATTAAAATCATATTCAATCCCTTCATCTTAGACATAAGTCCATTTTAATTTACTATAGTTATTTTATGTTGACTTGCCTTTTATATTTTGAATCCTGAAAATTCTCACTCTTATCTTCCTTAAAACATTACTAACTGTTGGAAAGAAGGTTTATTTACTAACTTTACAAAACACCTAAGCTTATCACCAAAAGCAATGCTGACTTAGAAGATTAATTTGTATTTATGTTGGGCCTCCCCGGTGGCACAGCAGTTGAGTGCTGGGTTGCGAAGCTGCCTGCAGCCTCTGCAGAGCCAGTTCGATCCCTGGCTGCTCCCTGGCCACTGAAGGAGGGTCCCACATGGTGCGCAGACCTCTCCTGCCACCCGCTGCTCCCCTCAGCAGTGTACCTCAGTCCTTCTGCCTGCTCTGCTCCCCGCTCTGGCTCTGGTGAATTCTCTCGCCCTCCCGAGCTTCTGACTGTACCCAGTGCTTGTATAAATAAATAAATCTAAAAAAAAAAAAAAAAGATTTTTAAAAAAAATTGTATTTATGTTATTTTTGTCTTGTTTATGCGGACATCAATTCAAAATTCAATGTTAGTTGAATAGAATGGCAAATATATAAAACAAATGCAGACCAAATCTTGATATCTTGAACACATATTTGTATTGCAAAAGGAGGGGGAGTTTCCACATTCAGAGACTTAAATTGACTTATGAGCTGTTTTAATATTTTTTTAATTGGGATATAGTTAATATAGCTAAGTATGTTAGGCATTGATAGACCTTTGAGAATATAATGTCCAAATATAGAAATATAAATACAAGATTGACCTGCATATTTTTATTATTGCATATCGTTAGTTTAAATTGCTTCACTTTAGAGTCCTCCCTGGTGGCCTAGGGGTTAAGTCTCAGCTTTATCACCACAGACGCCTTAGTTGGATTCCCAGCCAGGGAGCTAAACCACATATGGTGCAGCAGCCCTCTCCTGTCTTGCCCACTGCTCCTCTAAGCAGTGTATTTCAGTAAACCTGTCTGTTCGGCTCCCCACTCTGTCTCTGGTGAATCCTCTCACCCCCTATCTCCCACACCTCTGGCCTATGCCTCAGTTCTTCTATGACAAAATAAATAAAATCTTTTTAAAAGTTTTAAAAATAATTAATGTTTCATTTTAATATAAATTAAAAGGTTTTGGAATTTTTTTTTAAAGAGAAAATTAGTTTCTTCATAGACATTTCTAATGAAACATGTTTCGGATAATCAATTAATCCCGGTAATCCCCATTTTGTGTTTATAGATTTCTTACTAAATTTTTTTGAACACTTAAAGATTTTGAGAGTCCCAGATTATAAGAAACATGATATTGCTTCATTGTCTTCAGAAATTTAAATAAAAGGCACTCAACAAAAGGCACTCAACAAAAAGTTAAAAATATTTTATCATAGTAGTGATAGAAAACAATTTTATAACTTTTATTTAACTGAAAAATGCTAAAAACATAATAAAAATCACCTATAAATCTACCACAATATTTAGATGCATTGATATGTAATTTTCCTTACCACATCTCACATTTAAGTTATTATGCTACATTAACCATTTGGGATGTGTCTCTGTAGATGTTTTCCTAAGTTTACACAATCACATTTGTGAATATTTATATAAATATTTGATTTTTTATAAAAACAGGTCCTGATATATATGGACAGAAAAGTTTTATTTATTACTTACAAATACTTTGTGGACAAAATTTCACATCTCTACAAATATATCTACTCAGTCCTTTTTATTGGCCCCACAACACTGTTATACAAATTTATTTATTTGTTATGTTTGTTCTTTGTTTCACCCTTAGAATGTAAGCTTCATTGTGTAAGGGTGCTTTCTTTGTTTATTGCTATATCTAAGTTCTTAGGCAAACCTCTCATACCAAAAGTGAAAATCAACTCAAAATGGATGAAAGATCTGGATGTAAGACCTGATACCATTAGAAACAGAAAAAAAAACACAGGCAAAAACACTCTTTAACAAAAACTTTACAAACATCTTTGCAGACTCATGTCCAGCAGCAAGGGAAACAAAGGAGAATATAAATAACTGGGACTATATCAAACTAAAAAGAGTCTGGAGAACAAAAGAGATGGTAATCAAAATGAAGAGAAGTCCTAATGAATGGAAAAAATTATTTGTACACCATACAACCGAAAAGGGACTGACATCAGAGATCCACATAGAACTTACAAAAGTCAACAAAAACAAAACAAGCACCCAATAAAAGAGTGGGGAGAAAAGCTAAATAAGCACTTCTCCAAAGAAGATATAAAGAAGACCAACAGGCATATGAAATTATATTCATCATCACTTATCAGGGAAATGCAAAGCAAAACTATAATTAGAGGCCAGCTCACACATGTGAGAATGGCCTGTATTTAAAAACCCAGAAATAGTGCTTGTGAGATTGTGGAGAAAAAGGAACTCTGTTACACTCTTTTAAAATGTAGGCTGGTCCAGCCCTATGGAAAGCAGTGTAGAGGTTCCTCAAAAGACTAAAAATGGATCTGTCTTACGGCCCAACAATTCTGCTCTTAGGTATCTACCCAAGGAACACAAAAATAGTAAATCAAAAGGAAATCTGCAGTACGTTTATCGCTGCACTATTTACAAGATCCTGGCAATGGAAAGAACCTACATGTTCTAAAATAGATGTATGAAATCATGAAAATTTTGTACATAGACACAATGGAATACCACTCAGAAATAAATAAATAAATAAATATATAATAACTCATGCCATTTGTGGCAATTTGAATGGAGCTGGAAGGGATTATGCTAAGCAAAGTATGTTAGAAGGAGAAAGATAAATCCCACATGGTTTTACTTATATGTGGAATATAGAGAAACCAAACAAAGGGCCAGACAAAGACAAACCTTTAAATAAATACTCGAAAGCTGACCATGTATCTGACACATTCAAAAAGGGAGGGGGGCCTCCCTGGTGGCGCAAGGGGTTAAGATGCAACCTATGAAGATGTTCACAGCCACTGCAACATGAGTTTGATCCCCAGTCAGGGAGCTACCCACATGGTTCAGCAGACCTCTCCTGACTGCCCACTGCTCCCCTCAGCAGTGTATTTCAGTTGAACTGCCTATTCTGTTCCCCACTCTGTCTCTGGTGAATCCTCTCACTCTCCACACCTCTGAACTGTACCTCAGTTCTTGTATGCATAAATAAATAAATCTTAAAAAGGGGGGGCATAAGGGAAGGAGGGTAAAAAAGGGGGGAGGGAGAGCACCATGGAGTATGGTGGATGACCACAGGAACCTTGGTGGTTGGAGAGCTATAGTGACCATACCTGAGGAGAGAAATCTTACACTATCAAAAAATTAAAAAGGATGTAAGAAAACGGTTATTTATTTTTTATTTAAAAATAACATAATTACTAACAATAAAATATAAAATATAATCAGTTTGCTTTAGTTTAAAAAATAGTTATTGCCAAATTGATTTCCAAAAATATTGTACCAGTTAAATTCTTATTACAGTTTATCAGTAGGCCCTTTAATTTTATTCCTAATAATTTAATGCTAGTCCAGTTGTCATTAAGCAACATTTACTTTTGTAATCAGGAGAAATCATGATTAAAAAATTAACTTCTTTCCTTAATCAGTCTAAAAATGTGGTAGTCGAAACCATGAAAATGTAAAATATTATTTGAACAGGAGTACACTTTGTTTTACTCGAAGTATTCCATTACCTGATTTTGAAAAATTGTTACTTCAATATCTATCAGCAATTTATAATCAAATGGGAATCTGACAACATGCTTATTACAGCAGAAAAATAGAAAGATGTCCTAAGGATGGTGTTACTTTATAGTTTGCCCTTAGTAGCATTCAGAGAAATTCTTTATTATAATACATTATTTTTTGATAAATTATAAGATATTAGCAAATAAGCATTTGCCTCTCAGCTAATCCTTTTAGTAAAAATCCAGAAAGGAAAGGATCATTAAAATTTTAAGAGTATGCAAGGACTATTTTAGTTTCTAGATTTGGAATATTTTAAAGATGCTTATAGATTAAAGAAGAGGCTAGTAATTTTTTATTCAGCTTTAAACTTTATTACTCAACATGTGTGGTAAATATTGGTCTTCTACAAAATTATACTATATATTCAGTCACAGTAGCAGATTTGCTGATAAATTGCTCTGAAACATCTAGATACATTCACATCCCATCTAGTTGGAAATAAGGTAAAGTACATGTCAGAGTAATAATATTTTCTTTATGAAATACAAATAAACCAATAACTACAATGTAACTGACACTTGGTCATCTAACTCAACTAGTTGATCCAGGAAAACAATTAGTGTCTCCTAAACATTTCAAAAATAAACAAAATAAATTATAACAACTCAACTTCTAAATGATATAACAACTTGTAAGTAATAAGATAGAAAATTTACAAAGAGAAACAATTCAATAAATACTAAAGAATACTTCTGAGTACCATTTGCATGTGACATAGGCATATGTAAAATAATCAAACCACAACCTCAAAAATTCTACATTTTGTCTAGTAGCCAAGGAGATTAAGAGAATGTGGAAAGAAGAAAAGTACCAATTTGAGTAGGCATTTTATGTAAAGGTGAGTTTTATGAATCTTTATATAAATGTGCTTATAAGAAATTATAATGAAGCAGTATCCTTGCTAGGTGAGAAAGCACAATAAGGTGATGAAAGAACTGGTAGATCTCAAGTAAATTTCACAGATGAGTTAAATTTCCTGACATATGGATGTAACACCTAGACCATCTTTCTGCTTTCTGGGTTTTATCTTTCTCCCCAAATTCAGAAATTTATTTTTACTCAGGTTCCTTCCATCATCATTTCATCTTTTCTGTAGTCATGAAGAAAAATTTCTCTCTCCAACTTGTAATGCCTGTTAATCTCCTGGATTTACATGGATAAGCTTCAAAAGACCTATGTGTTTCTTTAAAAAGGCTTTTATGAAAATACTTTGAATGGCTATTATTAAGGTCCTGTTTTAAGCCTAAGAAGAGTAGGACACTAATCAGTAATCAAAACCTTATAGGTTAAGGGCCTCCCCCTGGTGGTGCAGTGGTTGAGTGCTGGGCTGCGAAGCTGCCCATTTCTACCTTATCTGTTCCTCGCTCTGGCTCTGGTGAATTCTCTCACCCTCCTGCCCTTCTGACTGTACCCAGTGCTTGTATAAATAAACCTTAAAAAATAAACAAAACCTTATAGATTAAGATAAACATTTTCCTTCCAATATTTTATAGTATAGCATAAAACTTAAATAAAATAGGGCCTCCCCTTGTGGCGCAACAGTTGAGCACTGGGCTATGAGGCTGCCCGCAGACTTTGCAGCACAGGTTTGATCCCCAGCCGCAGGCGAGGGTCCCACATGGCGCACAGACCTCTCCTGCCGTGCCCGCTGCTCCCCTCAGCAGTGTATTTCGTCAGTCTGCCTGTTCTGTTCTCCGCTCTGGCTCTGGTGAAATCTCTCACCCTCCTGCGCTTCTGACTGTACCCAGTGCTTGTATAAATAAATAAATAAATCTTTTAAAAAAAAGAAACTTAAATAAAATAAAATGTCTGCCGGTAATCAAAGTCATTAAATTATTGTGAAATTTTAGATGAATGTTTTTGAAAGAAATGTCCTCATGTTTATCCACTTTTTCTGTACATTATTGTCCGACCTTACTATCTTTTTTCCATACAGCTTCTATTTTTCATTCCTTTAGTGGAACGTTACCATCACATTGTTGAACGTAGTGATAGTCAACCAAAGATTCACTTAATTACTCAAATCAGTAGACACTGATCGAACACAGGCTGGTAAAGAAAAAATGGTAGCTGCTGAGATTAAAAAAAAAAAGATGAATTAATCACAGACCTAACTCTTTGAAAGTCACAATCAACAAGCAGAGGTGGTGACAACACATGTAACTCAATGCCTGAGTAAGATGTTGAGAAAACAATGAAGGGGAAAAAAGCAAAATCTTTAGGTACTGAAAGTTCCTTATTGGCCATTAATACAGAATTTCAAAACTACATGTGTGATACTACAAAAAAAAGGTGAACTTTCTTATTTAAACATTTCCCACAACTCTCATTTATTCACATACTATTATCTATTGAGTACTTCCTGTACATGCACTGTGTAAAGATATGTACAAAGAGTACTATGTTAAAATAAAATTAGACACTTAAGACTATTATTTTTCATAGAACTGTTTATTTAGCATGACAGAATTTTCTAGAATATTTAAGTTTACTTTCATAGAAACTGTAGTTGTATTTTACTTAACATATTTTACTTTACTTTTTCATCATAAAATTTAAATCTTAAAACTTAAGTTTTTGGGCATTTCATTTCAAAATTTCAGTTAATGGAAGAAATCAGAACTTCTGGCAGTAAACAGAAGCATAAAGTCATTATAAAACCTGTGAGTATCAACATTTGTTTGGTAGAGTTTTTTTAGAAGCGATAATATACAAAATAGACTTCTAATCCTCCCAACTGGCACCTGATGTCTTGTGATCAGTCCAATTATTCTCGTAACTCATAAAATTGTCTTGGGTCTTAAATAAAACTGTTGGAAACACTATATGACATACACCTCAGCAACATCTTTAAAGACTCATCACCCAAAGCAGTGATAGTGAAGGCAAAGATAAACAGCTGGGACTACATCAAATTAAAGAGCTTCTGCATAGCAAAAGAGACAGTAACCAAAACAAAGAGACACCCCACCAAATGGAAGAAAATTTTTGCACACAACACTAATGATAAAAGACTGATCACAAAAATCTACAAAGAGCTGAAGAGACTCAACAAAAACAAAATAAATAATTCAGTCAAAAAATGGGTAGAAGAGCTAAAAAGAAACTTCTCCAAAGGGGAAATGCAAATGGCCAACAGGCATATGAAAAAATGTTCAGCATTACCTGTAATCAGGGAAATGCAAATCAAAACTACAATGAGATAACATCTTACACCAGTGAGAATGGCACATATTGCTCATAGAAAAACACTATGGGCATCAAGGTGAGAGGCAGGGATTCTGCAACTCAAAGAAGTCTAGCTGGCTTGGGGGTGAGGTGTTTGTTTGAACCCTTAGTAAGGTGGGACAACAATGTAGCACCGGTTCGATCCCCGGCCAGCCGGCAAGGGTCCCACATGGTGTGGCAGACCTCTCCTGTCTGTCCTAGCTACAACAAATATTGGCAATGTGAAGAAAAAGGAACTCTCCTGCAGTGCTGGTGGGAGTGCAAACTGTTCCAACCACTATGGAAAGCTGTGTGGAGATTCTGCAACCTGCTAAAGATGGAGCTTCCATATGATCCAGCAATTCCACTCCTAGGTATTTACCCAGAGGACACAGAATCATTAATTCAAAAGGGCACCTGCATCCTTATGTTTATAGCAGCCCTATTTACAATAGCTAAGCTATGGAAACAACCCAAATGCCCAAAAATAGATGACTGGATCAAGAAGATGTGGTATATATACACATGGAATATTACTCACCAATCAAAAAAAGATAAACTCTAGCAATTTGCAGCAACATGGATGGAGCTGGAAGGGATCATGCTCAGCGAAATAAGCTAGAAAGAAAAAGAAAAATACTACGTGGCCCTCCCCTGGTGCCGTAGGCTGTTGAGCACACGCTGTGAAGCTGTCTGCAGCCTCAGCAGCGCCAGTTCGATCCCTGGCCGACCAGTGAGGGCCCCACAAGGTGCGGCAGACCTCTCCTGTCACGCCCGCTGCTCCCCTCAGCACTGTATTTCATCAGTCTGCCTGTTCTGTTCCCCACTCTGTCTCTGGTGAATCCTTTTACCCTCATGCACATCTGGCCTGTACCCCAGTTCTTGTATAAATAAATAAAATAAATCTTAAAAAAAATATAACAGGTGGTCTTGCTCATAGCAGGAATTTAGAAAACCTAAATAAGGGACCAGGAAAAAGATTAATTAAAATAAAGTAAAATCAAAATCAACCAGCAACTATAAACCAGAGACACCATATGGGGGTGGGGAGAGGGGAGGAGGGAGGAGGGTCAAAATAACAGGGGTGGGAATTGTATGGGGAATGTAACCAAGATGAAAATGCATACATTGTGCAAAAGTGAAAAATGATGTAAAAAATATATCAAATACAATAAAAAATAAAAATTAAAAAAAACTGTCAGAAATCTATAAATCAAAATCATTCCCATTATTGTGATGGTATATATTTCTCAAATTTGACATTACAAAATATTTAGCTACTTTAAACAATGGCAAAATATCTTCAGATATGCAGATATCTTCCTAAAAATGCAAACACCAGTTAAGCTCATTTTAGTAATGGTCATGTATTAACCAATTAAAACGAAGATAAATTAATTTTTGTTATTAAAAAGATAAACATTGCTCATAGGAAAACACTATGGGCATCAAGGTGAGAGGCAGGGATTCTGCAACTCAAAGAAGTCTAGCTGATTGGGGGTGGGGTGTTTGTTTGAACCCTCAGTGATATTCCTCACCTTCAAACTGATGTCCTTAAACCCACAACTCCATTTCTATACACAGACAAGCAATTTAAACAAACACTCTAAATTCTTTACCTGGCTCCACCAGACCTGTTCCAATCCACAGTGCCAACCTCGAACTTCCCTCTTTGCTTTTACCTCAAACTCCAGGACTCACATATTTTGGAGAGCCTCCTTTCTCTGGAAATTTTGTTTCCCCAGATCTCCGTATGTTTGGTCTTTTGACATTTAAATCTCAGCTCTAACGTAACTGGGACAGCCCTAGGTCTTTCTGACACTCTATTGTGTGCACCATGAAGACAGGGTCTGATCTGTCTAGCTAACTTTAAACAGTTTTATTTATTTTATCTTATTTTTAATAATCCTGCCTTCTCCTCATCAGCCCCCTTTAAACAATTTTAGTTCAGAGTTGGCACTCAATATTTTTGAAAGAAAATACATTCCTCCCCTAAACTCATTACAATTCTTTAAATCACTTGTTTTTGTAGTGTGATCTTGGGTCCTGAATGAACTTGGAACCAGGGCTTTTCCCCATTAACATTTCTATGTTGACTTGGTCCCAGGAAATGTCTGGGAGAAGGATACGTATAAGTTTGTTTTTGAAAACTTGGTAGACAAAGGAGCCAGAAACATACACAGAACAGGATAGACTTTTCAATAAATGTTGCTAGTGAATTGGACAGCTGCACACTCTTTGGTATAGGATAAAGGGTAAAGTATTCTTTCTGGCTACTTCCTGCTGACAAAGGGGACGGCATGGGAGGGAGGCCAAGGAATGTGGTCAGCTGTGGGGTCACAGGCAGGCAGGCACAAGTAGGGGTATAGGAGAAGTTGGTTAAAAGCAGTACACGTCATCTTTTGGGTCCGGTGTTGGATAAAACGGAGTAAGCATAGGGCAAAAAGAAAAAATAAGGAAATTAGAATCAGAGGCCTCACGAGTGGTAATACCTTGCCAGAGGCTGCGCTGATCTGGAATTGCCAGGCATAGACAGAAAAACAGGAAGTGGCTTTAAGAGATGGGATTAGAAACAGAGGAAGGGGAGTCAGAGGGTCTCTGTTCTGTAGGCTGAGTGGAACCTGGACCAGGGGCGCAGTGATGCATACCCGAGTTGGGCCCAAGCACTCACATACATACTGCTTGTCCACAGGGACCCGTTTGACCCTGGACAAATGATGCCAGGATGTGTCGCCCAAGACTTTGACAGCTGTTGGTGTAGTCAGGATGATGGTGTGAGGACCCGTCCACCTTGGCTGAAGAAATGGAGAGATGGCTTTCAGAAGAACCTGGTCTCCAGGGTACAGCAAGTTGACAGGCGCGTCAGGTGACGTAGGCACAATTGTGGCAGATAGTGGTCTGCGTGTTCTCGGAGCAACTGTCTGAGCAAAGAGAAGTATGGAAAATATCCAGCCAACGGTGTAGGTTGGACTGGGAGTCCATGGTAAATATCCAGCAAATGGTGTAGGTTGGACTGGGAGTTCACGGTTAATAAGAAAATGTCTGACATACATCAGTTCAAAGGGGCTCAGGAACAAGAGGCCATGGGGGAGTGGCTTGGAGGTGCATTAAAGCCAGTGGGAGCAGCTCCACCCAGGATGTGCACAGCTCAGTGGAGAGTTTGGTTAGATGGTCTTTGATAAGACCATTTACCCGTTTTACGTTACCAGAGGATTGTGGTCAGTAGGGAATGCGTAGTTTCCAGTTGATGTCCAGGGAGGAGAATACCTGTTGAGTACTCTTTGAGATAAAGGCAGGTCCGTTGTCCAACTGGATAGTTTTGGGGAGACAAAAGCGCGGAATGATGTGGTTAATTAGGGCTTCGGTCACATCCTGTGCCGTTTCTCTAGTGGTAGGAAAGGCCTCTACCCACCTGGTGATGGTGTCCACCATACTAAGAAGAGGCTGTTGTCTGCGTTAGGGAGTGGAACATCCATGAGGCCTAGCAGGATTGAGACTCAAGAATGGGGAGAAAAATATGAGAGGGTTTTTGACAAAGAGTTTGGGAATCTAACACAGGAGAGGGTGGCTGAAGGGGGAGAGCCCAGTGAGTGAGTAGGTCTTAGAGACGATGTGGAGAACTAATGTTTACAGGTTGGCCCAGTTTGAGTTTTAGGGCCTGTCTAGCAAGGAGAGCAGTCACCGCAAGTGCGCACAGACAGGGCTGCTATCCTCTTACAGTGGGATCCATTTGTTTAGAGAGATAAGCAACTGGTCGCTGGACTGGCCTGGTGGGTTGGAACAGAGCCCCTAGGGCAATGTCGTGTCACTCTTCTGTAAATAACAGGAATGGCTTTTCTGCATCTGGGAGAACTAAGGCTCATCTCAGAGATCTTTGCTTGAATAAAGCAGAGAAAACAGGGTGTAGAAACAAAGAAAAGCATCATCATTATCACCGGGCCTACTAGGGGCAGGATCCATGGCAGTAAGCGAGAGCTGGTCCAAGTTTGGATGTCTTGGCCCCAGCCATAGCTGATGAAGAGTCAGTCAGAGGGGGTTTTGCTGGTCAGATGAGCAAGTCCATGAATGTGTTGTAGGAGGTGGAGACATCTGAGTACACATGATTTCTCACCAAAATCTCTCTCTCAGACCTTCAACACTTTCTTTTGTTTTCTTTTTTTCTACTACCATTTACCCATCCTACTTTAAATTATCTTAAGGACCTTCAGAATATCCATCTTCAATACATTTCTTTTCCTCAAACACACATATCTCATCTCATTTCATTTACTAAACTTAATAAACCTCAGTTTTATAAGGAAACTTAACACCATCTACATAATGATGAAAAAAACACAAATTTAAGATAGATATCCATTGTAGCTTTTCGTTCCTGTACCCAGTGATTTAATTGGCAGAGAATGGTGTCTAAAACCTGCATCTGTTGGGCAATACTAATGTTTCCAATTTGGCTGAGGTCATCCTGTAGGGTTTGTGTTAGCAGAGGAGGTGGGGTGGGTGGCTGCCTGTAGAGGATATTTACTGACACTGTATAAGAATCCCAAGGTGCAAAAGTTTCCAGGTAACACTGGATACCTAGTCGTGCTTGCTGCAGGACTGAAATTGATCATAGCCTAAGGCTTATTGGAGTAGGAAGGTGGGTGCATTTTCCAGCTGAGCAGATCTGTGGTGTAGTAGGGCTGGTCTGTGAATAACCTCTGTCCACCTCAGAGTCCTGTTTGGATTGCAATATACTGGTCCCCGAGTTGTTCCTATTTTTTTTTTTGGCAACTTTTTTTTATTTTAATGTTTATCAATTTTTTACATTTTCTAGACAATACTTGCTACCCCCCATCCCCTCAGATTGAGTCCCCCTAGAATTTCCTTCCCCAAGGCACACATGCACCATCACCAGATTCTCCTGTGCTCCTCCCTCCCTCCCTCTCCCTCCTCCCCTGCAGTATGTCTCTGATTTATAATTGTCTGTTTTTGCTTTGTTGTGGTTTGTACTGTTATTATTATTTTTTACACTGATGTCTTATTTGGTTCCCCTACATTTCTGTTATAAATGAAACCATCTGATATTTTTCTTTTTCCTTCTGACTTTTTTCACTGAGCATAATTCCTTCTAGCTCCATCCATGTTGCTGCGAATGGCATGAGTTTATCTTTCTTGATTGCTGGATAATATTCCATTGTGTATATATACCACATCTTTTTTTTTTCATTTTTTTAGATTTATTTTTTAAAATAAATTTGATTTTTATATTCCCCATACAACCTCAACCCCCTTATTTTGACCCCAATCCCTCCCCTCCCTTCCCCCCACTCCCCATAGAGTGTCTCTGGTTCATAGTTGTTTGTTGATTTGGATTTTCACTTTCTTATACTTATTCATTTTCCTGGTCCCTTATTTAAGTTTTCTATATTCCTGTTCTGAGTGAGACCATCCAGTATTTTTCTTTTTCTTCCTGGCTTATTTCGCTGAGCATGACCCCTTCCAGCACCATCCATGTTGCTGCAAATTGCATGTGTTTAGCTTTTTTGAATGCTGAGTAATATTCCATGGTGTATATGTACCACATCTTCTTGATCCAGTCATCTATTTTTGGGCATTTGGGCTGTTTCCAAAGCTTAGCTATTGTAAACAGTGCTGCTATAAACATAGGGGTGCAGGTGCTCTTTGGAATTGATGTTTCTGTGTCCTTTGGGTAAATACCTAGGAGTGGAATTGCTGGATCATATGGAAGCTCTATGTTTAGTAGGTCCAGAAATCTCCACACAGTTCTCCATAGTGGTTGGACCAGTTTGCACTCCCACCAACAGTGCAGGAGAGTTCCTTTTTCTCCACATCCTCACCAACATTTGTTGTTGCTAGTTTTTTTAATATGTGTCATTCTCACTGGTGTAAGATGGTATCTCATGGTAGTTTTGATTTGCATTTCCCTGATTACAAGTGATATTGAACATTTTTTCATATGCTTGTTGGCCATTTGTATTTCCTCTTCAGAGAAGTTTGTTTTTAGCTCTTCTGCCCATTTTTTACAGGATTATTTTCTTTGTTTTTGTTGAGTCTCATCAGCTCTTTGTAGATTTTTGTGCTCAGTCCTTTATCATTAGTGTTGTGTGCAAAATGTTCTCCCAGTTGGTGGGGTTTCTCTTTGTTTTTGTTATTGTCTCTTTTGCTGTGCAGAAGCTCTTTAATTTGATGTAGTCCCAGCTGTTAATATTTGCCTTCACTACCACTGCTTTGGGTGATGTGTCTGTAAAGATGTCTTTGATGCACATATCATGTAGTGTTTTGCCTATATTTCCTTCTATGTATTTTATGGTTTCAGGTCTTATGTCTAGTTCTTTAATCCATTTTGAGTTGATTTTTGTGTATGGTGTGAGGTAGTGGTCAAGCTTCATTCTTTTGCATGTAGCGACCCAGTTTTCCCAGCACCATTTATTGAACAAACTTTCTTTGCTCCAATGCATAGTCTTTGCTCCTTTGTCAAAGATTATTTGACCATAAATCTGTGGGTTTATTTCTGGATTTGCTATTCGATTCCATTGGTCTGTGTGTCTGTTCTTGTTCCAATACCATGCAGTTATGATGATTATGGCTTTGTAGTATAGTTTGAAGTCTAGGAGTGTGATGCCTCCATTCCCTTCTTTCTTTTTCAGGAGAGATTTGGCTATTTGGGGTTTTGGGGGATTCCATATGAATTTCATCAATAATTGTTCTATTTCTTTGAAGAATGTCATTGAAATTTTTACTGGAATACCATTGAATCTGTATATTGCTTTTGGTAGGATGGCCATTTTAATAATGTTTATTCTTCCAATCCATGAGCAGGGGATGCCTTTCAATTTCTTTGTGTCTTCTTCTATTTCTTTTAACAGTGTTTTATAGTTTTCTTTGTATAGGTCCTTTATCTCTTTTGTTAGATTTATTCCCAAGTATTTGATTTTTTTGTTTCGATAATAAAAGGGATGGTTTTTTTTGATTTCTTCTTCTTCAGATTTATTGTTTGTGTATAGGAAGGCTACTGACTTTTGTGTGTTGATTTTGTATCCTCCCACTTTACTGAACTGATTGATGAGTTGAATTAGTTTTTCTGTGGAGTTTTTGGGGTTCTCTATGTATGTTATCATATCATCTGCAAATAGTCATAGTTGACTTCTTCTTTTCCTATTTGGATTCCTTGTATGTCTTTCTCTTGTCTTATTGCTCTGGCTAGGACTTCCAGTATTATATTGAAAAGCAGTGGTGAGAGTGGACATCCTTGTCTTGTTCCAGACCTTAATGGAAATGCTTTCAGATTTTCACCATTGAGAATGATACTGGTTGTTGGCTTGTCATAGATGGCCTTTATGATGTTGAGGTATGTTCCTTGTATCCCAGAATTTCAAGGGCTTTTATCATGAATGGGTGTTGCACTTTGTCGAAAGCTTTCTCAGCATCTATTGATATTATCATATGGTTTTTATATTTCTTTTTGTTGATGTGTTGGATAACGTTGATTGATTTTCAGATGTTGAACCATCCTTGTGTCCTACTTGGTCATGGTGAATTATCTTATTGATACATTGTTGGATTCTGGTAGCTGAAATTGTATTGAGGATTTTTGCATCAGTGTTCATTAGGGAGATTGGCCTGTAGTTTTCCTTTTTTGTGTTGTCCTTGTTCGGTTTTGGTATTAGTGTAATGTTGGCTTCATAGAACGTGTTTGGTGTTGTCCTTCCTTCTCAATTTTTTGGAAGAGTTTGTGAAGGATAGGCACTAATTCGTCTCTGAATGTTTGGTAGAATTCATTTGTAAATCCATCAGGTCTTGGGCTTTTGTTTTTGGGGAGGTTTTTGATTACCATTTCAATTTCGCTGCTTGTAATTGGTCTGTTTAGGTGTTCTATTTCTTCTTTATCTAGCTTTGGGTGATTGTAGAGTTGTAGGAATTTGTCCATATCCTCTAGATTGTTGAACTTGTTTCCATATAACTGTTCATAGTAGTTACTGATTATTCTTTTGATTTCTGCTGTGTCCATTGTGATTTCTCCTCTTTCATTGATGATCCTGTTTATTTGTGCTTTCTCCCTTTTTCCCTTTGTGAGCCTGGCTGGGTGTTTGTCTATTTTATTGATTTTTTCAAAGAACCAGCTCTTGGTTTCATTGATCTTTTGGATTGTTTTTTAGTTTCGATTTCATTTATTTATTTCTGCTTTGGTTTTATTATTTCTTTTCTTCTACTGGTTTGGGGTTTTTTTTGTTCTTTTTCTAGATCTTTGAGCTTCGAGATTAGGTTGTTTCTTTGAGTTCTTTCTTGTTTCTTGATGTGAGCCTCTATTGCTATATATTTTCCTCTTATTACTGCTTTTGCCGCATCCCATACATTTAGGAAATTGGTGTCCTCCTTGTCATTCAATTCAAAGAATTTTTTAATTTCTTCTTTGATCTCCTCATTAGTCCAGTGGTCTTCCAGTAGTGTGGTTTTCAATCTCCATGAGGTAGGAGAGTTCCTTGCCTTCTTTTTATGGTTTATTTCTAGTTTGATGCCTTCATGGTCAGAAAAGATGGTTGGTATGATTTCGATCTTGGTGTATCTGTTGATGTTTGTCTTGTGTCCCAGTATGTGATCGATCCTGGAGAATGATCTGTGTGCGCCTGAGAAAAATGTGTACTCCATTTTTGGGGGGGTTTAGTGTTCTATAGATGTCCGTTAAGCCCAAGCTCTCTAGATCCTTATTTAGAGCTTTAGTATCTTTACTTATTTTTTGTCTCATTGATCTATCCATTGTTGATAGTGGTGTGTTGAAATCTCCCACTACGTATGTGTTTTCTCTGATGTCTGTTTCAGATATGACAATAGTTGTCTGATATATTTTGGTGCTCCTTTGTTTGGTGAATATATGTTAATGAGCGTTATTTCCTCTTGAAGTATTGTCCCCTTGATCATAATGTAGTGACCGTTGGGGTCTCTTTTTATCTTTTTGAGTTTGAAATCTGTTTTATCTGACATAAGTATAGCTGTTCCTGCTTTCTTTTTTGGTCCATTTGCTTGTAGGATTGTTTTCTATCCTTTAACTCTGAGTCTATTTTTATCTTTTGTAGCTAAATATATTTCCTGGACACAGCAAAAGGTTGGGTTTTGTTTCTTAATCCATTCTGCGACTCTGTGTCTTTTTATTGAAGAGTTTAGTCCATTTACATTTAGAGCTAATATTGATATGTTAGCATCTGTATTTGCCATTGTGTTTGTCTTTCTTTGATTTTATTTATTTATTCTTTTAATAACTTTTTTTTTTTTTTGCCTTCGTTCATTGTTGTTTGTCCCTCTGAGGTTCTGGCTTTAGGACTCCTTGTAGTATTTTTTGGAGTGGGGGTTTAGTCATAATGAAATTCCAGAGTTTCTGTTTGGCTGGGAAGGTCCTTATTCTTTCTTCATAGAGGAAGGAGAGCTTTGTGGGATAGAGTATTCTTGGATGGCATCTGTTTTGTTGGAGTCTGTTGACTATGTCCCTCCACTCTCTCCTTGCCCGTAGTGTTTCTTCGGAGAAGTCTGATGCCAGCCTGATTGGTTTTCCTTTGAATGTTATCTGTTTCTTCCCTCTTGTCAGCTTCATTATTTTTCCCTTGTCCTGGATTCTTGGGAGCTTTACTATTATGTGTCTTGCTGTATTTTTCCTTTCATCGTGGAAGTTTGGTGTTCTTCTTGCTTCTTGTATATCAATTTTCAGCTCCTTCTTCGCGTTTGGGAAGTTCTCTTCAATTATCTCCTTGAATATTTTCTCTCTTCCTACATCTCTCTCCTCTCCTTCTGGTATTCCTATAACTCTCATATTTCCTTTCCTCATGGAGTCAGATAGTTCCCGAAGTCTTTCTTCGGTCTTTTTCCTTCGTACTTCTCTTTCCTTTTCTGTTTTGGTTCTTTTTATTTCTGTGTCTTCAAGAGTAGTTATTTGTTCTTCCATTTCATCTATTCTGCTTTCATTGCTTTTCCCAGAGTTCTTTAGCGCCTCCATTAATTCTTTGATCTCCTGCATTTCTTTACTTCCCTCTTTAGGGACTCAATTTCATTCTTCTGATCATTGATTATTTTTCCCTTATCATTGATTTCCTTTATGACTTCTGTCAGATATTTAATCATGGCAATTTTAAATTCTCTTTCTGGAAGGCTCAGAAGTTCTTCCAAGTTACTGTCGTTGCAATCTGGGGGGTGGTTTTCTTTTTGTGGTGTGCTTTTTTTCCTGAGGAGTTGCTAGTTGCGCTTGGTTCTTCTACTCCCTACTGTCTGTTTTCTGATTTGCCGTATGCATTGGGACACTGTGTTGCTGGGACTGGCGGCATCTTGGGTGAACTTCTCCGCTCCCTTCTGGCTCCTCTGGGAGCCATCGTCAGTTTCAAGCAGTCTTTACTGACGAAAGGTCCCTGTTCTAAAATGCTGATGTGGGGACACCCTCCCCTGTGCACCTGGTCTTCCCGGCGGTGGGCTGGGACTGCAGGCCAGAAGAGGCCTGGCATGGGCTAACTTCCCAGCTCACCTCTGGCTCCTCTGGGAGCCTTCTGCTGGTTTCAGGCAGTCTTTACTGAAGAAATGTCCCTGTTCTAAAATGGTGATGCGGGACGCACTCCCTGCGCACCCGGTCTGCCCTGGCGGTGGGTTCCCGCTCCCCCTCTGTGCTGGGACTGCAGGCCAGAAGGGGCCTGGCATGGGCAAACTTCCCAGCTCACCTCTGGCTCCTCCGGGAGCCTTCTGCTGATTTCAGGCAGTCTTTACTGAGAAATTTCCCTGTTCTTATACCACATCTTCTTGATCCAATCATATATTTTTGGCATTTGGGTTGTTTCCAGGTTTTACCTATTGTAAATAGTGCTGCAATAAACATGGTGACATCCCACTGATTGGGAAAAAATCTTTGCACTCCATTCAAGTGATAAGGACTGATCACAAAGATATGCAAAGAACTCACAGGGCTCAGTATAAACAAAA
>NW_023605174.1:0-27051 GCF_014898055.3 Talpa occidentalis
ATTAAATCAAACCTACATCTACTCAATTGCAATTTGTATTCACATCCAATATAAATATTTTTAAATTATGTTAAAACATTCCAGTACCTAATCATGTAGAGATTTTTGTACTTTTTGTGATTAATTTTTGTTATGACAAATTATGAAGTGTGTAATTCCATATCAGCTATTAAAGTCAGGACGTCCACTCCTACTTAAAAATGCATGCTTATTTCATTTTTTCAACCTATTGTTCTCTTACATTTTTTCCTAAGATTTAAAGGCCTTCAACCTGTACTTTGGGTTTTTTGCACACCAACAATGACAGATAGTTCTGAGTCGTCTTCACTCTTCCTGTTCATTTACCCTCCCTGCAGCCAAATTGACCTACTCATCTTCCTTATATATGCTCCTGAGCTTTTCCTGCCTCTGCCACTTCCTCTTCTATTTTTCTGACCTTCAGCCTCACCTCACATCAAAGTTATTGTTCATGGCCCAGTGGAAATACATGTATTTGTGGAGCCTTCCCTGATCGCTGCATCTAGAAATATACCTTTCTTTCTCTCAATTTTTATTGCTCTGTCAGTCACGATCTAGTAGAAAAACAACCCATGCCAGCTGTTTTACCATAAAGGATTTAATTAGGAATTTGTTTAAACAGTTATGGGAGGGCAAAAAAGGCAAAGGCAACGCTGAGGTTATAAAGAGGTAACAGTTGCAGGAAGGAGATAGCAAGGACAGGGGAGCGGAGGACATTCGAAGAGCAAAGGAAAGAATTTGGGATTTTGAGCATCTAGAATCTCTGAGGAAGGGCTCCCTGGGCTGGAATCCACTCCTCTAGGAAGGGATCTCTTCTGCTACCGCTGGCTGGTGCCTTGGGAACTCAAAAGAGGCCCATCCCTCCTCCATTCTGCTTCTATGCCCCACCCTAAACCCCGTTTAGGACTTGGAATTCTGAGATTGAGTTTTCCCAGCTGTCAGGGGCTTGTTTCTGCTTCAGGGATTGAGGGGGAAACAGAAAACTGGACTAACTAATGCTCTGAGAGCAAAGACTGGGTTGCTGGGGTGATGATGCTGTAGGAGCAGGAAACAAGAGTCAGAACAGCCCAGCATCTATCCCTTCTCCTCCTACAGCCGTCCACGCTCTTGATTGGAGAAATCTATGTGGGAGCCCACTGTCAAAAGAGAAGCTAGCTCCAACATCACAAAACAGAATAGAAGGGTGGCTTTGACAATGAAAGATAATGACTTACTACTGGCTGGCACCTAGCATTTTAATTATACTTCTTTTACATCTTAAGATTGTCTTCTTCCTAATGTGGTAATCTGTAATAACTTGTCTCCTATCAGTCTCTGAGATCCCTGAGACTATCTGGATATGATTCACATTTTGATCTCCCAAATTTCAATTAATATTGTTGAATACTTGAATATATGAATTCCCCCAGATCAAAGACTTTTCCTTTTCATTTATAACTAATGAATGTTTTATTATAAAGGAAGATCATTAGAAAATTAATGTTTCTTTTACTTGACACTTCAAATAATTTTCCTAGGATTTTATTGCACATGCTGATTATAATACATGTATCAAAAAATACACACAAGAGGGTGTTTTTTGAAAAAGAATCATGTTTTAGGAGTCTATATAATTATGCAAAATTGCTCCAGTTTTTCAAAAGATTTATTGTTTCTCAGTCAAACTTGACCTTTTTCTCCTTTCTGTACTAATCAAAAGTAAGTGCAGAATTCCATAAAAACCCTAATGTGTTACAAATCTAAGCTAACTAAAGAAAGGCTGTGTAGGCTAGGGCATCAAAATGCTAGGGAAGAAGTAGTGTTCAAAATGAAGATGTTGTTGCTATTTATGCTATTCACATTCAGAAATGATTTATTGGAACTTCCTTATAAATAGATAATCTCTATACACACACACATACATACACATACACACCCACACACACACAAACTGATTCTCCAAGAGCTGTAAGTTGATCATGTATGGGTCAATCTGTTCAACTCCATTAATATAAATAAACTGAATTTAATGTGACAGAATATGGGAATTCCATAGTTCACTTACAAATACCTAACCACATAGACAAAAATACAAATGCATAGACTCAAACATGTGACCCTTACAAGTTACAGTTCAGAACTGCAGAAAGACTTTCTAATGATAGGAAGATTTTATAACAATGTCTTTCTGTAGCACTCAATTTGGACATGCCATAAAGAAGTCTTGCATAAGATTCTACATAAAACTCTAGAGGTTCCAAGATTGTTCCTAGAAATAAGAGATTAACGCTGGATTTGTCAAAATTTCATTTGCTCCAAAGGAAAGTGTTTGTTTACATGAAATAATTTTCTTATACAGTAAATGAAGTTCTAATCTACAAAACAATGGTTAAACCAGGAATTGATTATTCACTTTACAAATTATTGACTACACAATTACTTTTATTAAAGTAACCCCATTGCATATTAGAAAAGCAATTCCATTTATCAAAATTGGATTTGCACACAATTTATAGGTAATGATTTTCTGTGAATTGATTTGTGTGCATGAGGCACAATCATGGTTAAATCTGATGAGAGTTAGGCTTTGTTAATGATATACACAATATTCCTTTTTGAAGAAAATAAGGAAATGTTATTCTCAGAGTTGTTGAGTCAGAATCGCATCTTCTATATATATTTCTGTAACTGTTGTTCACAAATACTATCCATAGCTGAAGTTCAAGTTATAATTAATATCAGTAAGCTGTGAAGTGTCAGCAAAGTCATTATTTAGTATCTGATTTCTAAAAGAAGCAGTGTACCATAAGAGGGAAAAAACACAGGATTAGGGTTAAAATACAATCTCCTCCACCGACTAACTAGGTGACCATAGACAAGTTAATTTATGTGAGTCAACGTAAAAGATAAAGAGACCAGTACCCAACTTAAATTTGTTATGCAGATTTTAAAAATTAGGAGGCATAGGGCTTAGCATATATTTTCTTTTTTTAGGATTTATTTATTTATGCATACAAGAACTGGGGTACAGGTCAGAGGTATGGGTGGTGAGAGGATTCACCAGAGACAGAGGGGGAACAGAACAGGCAGAGGGACCGAAACCACTGCTAAGGGGAGCAGCGGGCGAGTCAGGAGAGGTCTGCTGCACCATGTGGGTAGCCCCCTGGCCAGCTGGGGATCGAACTCATGCTGCAGAAGCTGCCGACAGCTTCATAGGTTGCATCTTAACCCCTTGCACCAACAGCGAGGCCCTTAGCATATATTTTCAATAAAAGGTAAGTATTATGAATATATCGCTATTGTAAAACTTAACCATTATCGATCTGTCTTCATTACATGTCTACACATGAATAGCAAAGATATTCATTTCAGAGGTGCACTTAAATCTTACACTAGTATGAGCTACAGGTCTTCTTCTGAAGACTGAAGTATGTGTGTTATTCTCTGCATCTCCTGCAAAGTTCTCTGTGGGCACACTACTTTCAGCCATTTATTATTAGTTTGTTCTATGTGTTATTTATGGCTTGGAAGTATACAATCATCTGTGCTTAAAGAATGAGCTTTATCACTATAAACATTGAGACTTGCATCTAGGAATTAAATAATGGACAGGAATTTAAATATTAGCTTTGTATTAATCCTTATGTGTGTTATCTCATCATCAGAATTTATTGTGCTACTATAACATTTTACTAAGGCAAGTCTATAGTAGTATCTCTCCATCTGAGGATCCTTTTTAAGCAAAGAAACTTTTGACTACAAAGTGTTGAATCACAATAATTTTCATTATAAAAACATGTTTAAATATTTAGTTGAGACAATGAGGTAAAACATGATCACTGCTTAAAAATAAAATATTCTAAAAGAAAATAAGCAAATAAATTAGTTATCATTCAGAAACTAAGATGTTAAATCAACAAGTTCTTACAGTTTTTCATCTGAAAATTGTCACAGTTCTTAATTTCATTTGAATTCAGTAGATGTTCTTTACAACTTGTCAATATACTAAACCATCTGCTAGAATAAAGTTCAAGAATGAAGTGCATTTACCCTATAATATTACATTTCTATACCCTATAATATTCATTCTGTTTATGAAGTGGGAAAATATTGTTAGAGTAAATCTAGATTTCATTATATTTGTTATGTGTGTCAGAAATAAGGAATCTGAGCTAATAAATAGATAAGAATTGAAGATATAGGGCCTCCCTGGTGGCGCAGCAGTTGAGCGCTGGGCTGCAAAGCTGCCCGCAGCCTCTGCAGCACCGGTTTGATCCCTGGCCGCCGGTGAGGGTCCCACATGGCGCGCAGACCCTTCCTGCCGCCCGCTGCTCCCCTCAGCAGTGTACTTTGGTCCTTCTGCCTGCTCTGCTCCCCGCTCTGGCTCTGGTGAATTCTCTCACCCTCCCGCACTTCTGACTGTACCCAGTGCTTGTATAAATAAATGAATAAATCTTAAAAAAAAAAAAAAGAATTGAAGATATAATGCAATGACTTGTTTTCACATGATAGTGCTATGCAGTAGATCAGATTATGCTCTCAGAAATGTCTGGATTCTAATCCCTGGAACATGTGGACATTCTACTTTACATGGTAAAGGAACTTTGTAGATGTTGTTAAGATTAGAGACCTTAAGTTGGGCACTATTTGAATAATTACCCAGGTAAAACAGTCCAATCACATGAGCTTATAAAAGCAGAGAAGTTTCCCTTGGTGAAGAGGAACAGAAGAGAACATCTAAAAGATTCAAAAAATGAGAACTGGACACGCTTGTTTCAAAATAGAGGGAATAAGGTGATAAGGAATAGAGGTGGTCCTTAGGAGTTAAGGGTGGCTCTTGAGGGTCAGTAAGGAAAGAGGGTCCTCAACCCTACAAGGAACCAAGTTCCACCAATAAACAGTGAGTTGGAAATGGACTCTTCTCTAGAATTATACCTCAGAATTTCACATAAGACACCTTGATTTTATCATTAGGAGACCAGAAACAGAAATCTGCTGTATCTCACCTTTGTAAGATAACAAATTTGTATTATTTTAAATCACTGGCTTCATGGTAATTTGTTATGACAGCAAGAGAAAAACTACCAAATATTTCCCCTCATTTCTCTTTCATATGAAAGTATTATTTCATTAACAGGGTCATTAGGCAAAATAAAACTTAAAAAAATAATAAAGCCTATTCTTAAATAGTTGGATTTTCACACTCAATCCTGATTCATTACCTTCATTTTTATTTAAAATAGCTTCTAAAATTTTTATGTGATTGAAGTTAATGTAATATTTATGCAATCAAAGTTAATGTTAAAATATATAATGATTTTATCAGGTAAGCCATGAATATAAATTACAAATTATCATAATTATTTAAGATCATAATATTTGCATGGTAAAAATATTTTTCAAAAGTAATGGTTGTTCTCATTAATTTTGTGAGTATACTTTCACAGTGACTATATTAATAATAGTTCTTTGTAATAAATAAGTAATATGATTATATAATATAGGAATAAAAGTAATTATGGCATGCGTGAAAAAGTCCTTATTTAAATGACTTTGTCTGCCATTTATGCACAATGGCTTAGCAGAAGATATGATATTTAATGAATATTGTCTTTCCAATAATCCCAATTTTAAGAATTTTAGTGAAATACATTTATATATGAAAATATTACATATAAGGATATTCATGACGCTCTCATTTAGGGCAACACAAATGTTGAAGTCAACTAGGCAATAGGAAAGCGATTATCCAACTCCAATGGATTATCCAATCCCAGTTCTGGGATACACTCTCAACAAAATATGATGTACCTATATAAAAGTGCTGAAAATATAGCTAGTCATAAAATTTTGATTTTTAGTGAAAATATACAAATATCCATTGTATTAAGATTATAATTGCATAAAATTTTAATATTTGAAAAGGAAGGGAATATGCACAAATATTTATAAACTGAACAATGGAATTATGGTAATAGCTCTTTGGTTTGTATTTTCAATTTTTGATTGTATCAATTGTATGATTTTATTGAACTGCATTAAAAATAGACATGTGTCACCATTCCTATTTCGTAAACCCTACAAGTCTTATTATGGTCTTTCTTCTCACGTAGTTCAGTAATTTGATGGAGACAGGTCCATACCTGGGTGTTACAGTAAAAAATACCCCCCAAAATGTATTTGAAAATGAGGGGAGGAAAAGTAACCCTTGAGATTTCATAGAAATCACGGAGAGAGCCATCCTCTCCAGTTCACCTCACCTGTCCTGGTCCAGGCTGTTCCACTTCTTGCCTGGTACACACCCTGTCTTCCTTCAATCCATTTGTCCCCTCCCACTGCAGGCAGAGTGATGGCTTCAATAGGAGACCTGCCAGTGAGTCACTGCTTGACCTTCCAATAGCTTGCTGAAGCTCTTGGCTAACCAGTCTAGCATGGCCTACCCACAAAAGCCTTTGCAGCTTCTGTTCAAGGTCCTTGTTTTTCACTCCCTTCTCTTTAACTGCATTGTCCTTCAGCCACTGTCACGAATGTGGTATGCCTTTATTCTGCATTCCCTTCTGCACGCCTGCCCAATCTATTGGTGATATTACTCTTCAGATATCCACTTCAACATCTTCATTATAGCTCAGGATTTATTTCTGTTGCATCTGCACTTATATAACATTCATTCTTTTGCAACATTTATTTAAATTGGTTTGTACTTACACTTCTCTTTTTATGATTATTTCATTACCTGTCTCCATTACCATTTTGCAAACCCTAAGAGGTAAATTGCTTCATGCTTACAACAGGAATATATGGTAGGTGCTTGATAAATATTTTTGAGTGAATGAATGAATAATTGAATGAGTGGAGGAAAATTATGTTAGCTCACAAAAGCACCTGGAAGTACTGATTAAATTCTAATAGTATATGGCAAATGAAAGTGCCAGCGGACTTCAACTAATATTATAGTTTTGTTGGCAAGGTTATCATTATTGCACAAATGGCTCTCCCAGTCTACCTTAGTCTAGTTCATTAAACATTTGAATCAACAAGTTGTTCCTTATTCAGGTTCTTTTTCTAATAAACCTTTTAATTTAAAGTTGACTTTTGAAGTGATTAGATTTACAGGGAGAAAATACAATAGTTGGCTATAAAACATGAGTATGTTTTGATTATTCTCTCCCCTTCTTCCTTTTTCCCTCTAAAGACTTAACCAATAAGAGAAACATTGATTTGATGTAAAGGCTTTTTTTTTTTTTTTTAATGAAATAGAAAATTGTCAACAGCGGCAAGATTTCTTTCAGATGCTTTTGTTTTAAGAATTAAGATAAAGACTGTTTCCAAGGGGGTAAAGAAGGATATGCTGCTTCATTTTTTTAGTTTTGCTCATCTAAATTAATAAAATAGTATTAGGATTTTATATAAGGATTTATATAGTTGTTAATGTGAATACAGCTGTAGGACATGGGATCCTTTGACAAGGTAATAAATTAAGTTTGAGGATTTAGCTATAACCCTGAACTTTGAAAAATTTACTAAGCATAGATACCTTATAGTTTCTTATTAGAGGTGGCCAATTGACTTTTTCCAAAAATTATAGTCATTTATAACAAATCTTTTAATTTGATAATCTGGTATTCATTAGCTTCTATATAGGATGAGAGAAAAAGTATACTCAATACTAAATTTATGAATCTAGAAATCTTCATTTAAAAAATATTACATGAGGGCCTCTCCTGGTGGCGCAGCAGTTGAGCGCTGGGCTGCGAAGCTGCTGGCAGCCTCTGCAGCGCCGGTTCGATCCCCGGCTGCTCCCCGGCCACCGGAAGAGGGTCCCACATGGCGCGCAGACCTCTCCTGCCGCCCGCTGCTCCCCTCAGCAGTGTACTTCGGTCCTTCTGCCTGCTCTGCTCCCCGCTCTGGCCCTGGTGAATTCTCTCACCCTCCCGTGCTTCTGACTGTACCCAGTGCTTGTATAAATACATACATACATACATACATACATACATACATACATACATACATACATCTTTAAAAATAATAAAATTAAAAATATTACATGAATTGATGGAGAGATGAAGGGAGTCCTTAACCTTGAGAAGGTCAGAGGGAAAAAAACAGGAATCAGTGAAGTAAAAAAAAGAAAGAAAGAAAGAAAAAAAAATCTGTGGGGAAAAAAATAACAACAGTGTTTGTGCTCAAGGATGTTCCAAAAAAAAAAAAAAAAGTAGAAAATACATAATAGAGACAGATGGATAGACCTGAGGGAAGAAGTGTGATAGTAACTGCATTATGTGACAGACATTAAGCTGAAAATATGTTATTAGCCAAATGATCAGATGAACCGATGATATGCTTAGTTTTTTATTGGTAGTATGTTGCTAATAAGTGATGGAAATGATGAAAATGTAGAATTCAGATCATCTATTCAAAAAATAGTAGAAACAGAGGTGGGGGGAGAGAGCTAGTTTAGATGTGTATATTAGTTAAGGCAGTCTGAGATGTGATTGTAATCTCCAGATTTTTAATGGATGAACATTATAGACATGTGTCTAGCCTTCACCTGTCAAGGTGGGTTATTTTATTTATGCACTGATTCAGGGATCCATGTTCCATACATCTTTGGGATCTATCATCATCAAGGCATTTAGGCAGCTAAGGAGAAAAGAGAAAATGGTGAAAACATACTCACTTAGTAAGTAACCAGTACATTTTCTTTCTTTCTTTCTTTTTTTTTTTTTTTTGGTGGGACCCTCGCCGCGGCCAGGGAATGAACCGGCGCTGCAGAGGCTGTGGGCAGCCTCGCAGCCCAGCGCTCAACTGCTACGCCACCAGGGGAGGCCCAATAACCAGTACATTTTCTATTGGTAGGAACTAGTCACAAGGTCAAGCCTGGAAGCAAGGTAGACTTGGAATTGGAGCTACAATTTGGAATTGTAGTCAAGGATGACAATGTACAGGGTGTTAATTTGACTGTTCTCTGATTGGTTACACTCTTCAAAAGTTGTATTGATAAACATGAGCACCTTCACGTAAGAATACTATAAATATAGTAAAAGAAAAAGAAGTATGTTCTAACTTAAGTTAATGTTATCCTATAATGTATAAATTTTACTTTCTAGGAAACATAAAACCTAACTGCTTTGTTCTCAGAGGTCAATGTAAGATGGACAATTTCAAAAGAAATCTTTTTCAGGGTTATAGTTCAAATGTTTTCTTTATTTTTCCAATTATAGACCTGAATTTCAAAATGGAAATGCTTACTAAATCAGCTGAGCATGTACGTTTTACCTGTGTCAGATTTTTTTTTTTAAGATTTATTTATTTGTACAAGAACTGGGGTACAGGCCAGATGCACAGGAGGGTGAGAGGATTCACCAGAGACAGAATGGGGAACAAAAAAGGCAGACTGATAAAATACACTGCTGAGGCAAGCAGCGGGTGAGATAGGAGAGTTCTGCCTCGCCAAGTGGGATTCTTTCCCGCTGGCCGGGATCGAACCCGCACTGCAGAGGCTGCGGACAGCTTCATAGTGTGGCGCTCAACTGCCTGTGCCACCAGGGAGGCCCAGTGTCAGATTTATTTTATAGGTACAATCAGCTCATGTTCCATAGAACATTTCTATCCTCCTTGGGTTTTTAAATTTTGTAATTCATTGGCATGATTAAATATTAAAAATATATAAATCTAGATATTGTCATATTTATCAAAAGAATAGGTAAAACTGAATTTTAAAATATATTTAACATTTTGGAGCATGCATTTCCTTACCTCTAAATTAAGAATAAAAATATTTATCTCACTTATCAGAGTGTTACAAGATTTTTTTTAAGATTTATTTATTTATGCATACAAGAACTGGGGTACAGGCCACAGGTGCAGGGGTTGAGAGGATTCACCAGAGACAGAGTGGGGAACAGAACAGGCAGATGTACTGAAATGCACTGCCAAGGGGAGCAGCAAGTGAGTCAGGAGGGTCTGCTGTGCCATGTGGGTAGCTTCTTGTCTGAGGATGGAACTCATGCTGCAGTGGCCATAGTGCTGTGTCTTAACCCCTTGCGCCACCAGAGAGGACCCTGCTGCAAGATTTAAATTAAAAAATAAATGAAAGTTTTTAGAACATTAAAATTGCTTTCTAAACACATCCTATCTGTTTGTCTATAGTTTGAACACACATGCATATACACACACATACACACACAGAGACACACACAGAGGCATACCTGCACTGTACTTGTAAGGTTGTAGTGGAACATCATAGAATAATAGATTGGGTAAATTAAAAGAAATATCTTTTATTTAATGAAAATCTTGCCATCCCTCTGTCCTGTATCATCACTTACTTAGTTGCCTGAAGGCAATTATTGCCTCCAGTAATTTCTCAGGGAACTGTTCACCTCTATTTTTATGCTAAGAATTCAAGTCATAAGATCTAGCATTGCATTTCACACACAGAGTTGCAACTCACGCTTTCCTGGCTTCCTATGTCAGCCTGGGTTCTGGGCCTCCAAATGTGATTTTCCTTGCTACTCTTCCTAATCCCTCTATTCTTTACCCCCATTTGCCCTTCTTGTTCTCAGCCTGTTGTTAAGTGAAATTTTTTTATGCTAAGGTTCTCTAAGTTAGGTTTCATTTGAATTTTTAAGAAAATGTCCTGTGTAAGCACTATTCAAAAGTCCAAGTTAATCTACCCTGTTGGACAGAGGGGACAGTATTAGAATAGAATAGGCAAAGACTGACTTAACCAAGGACGTGAAAGCATGACCCTGAGTGAATCACTTAATCTCCTCAGGCTTTAGCTAAGGGAATTACCTTAGTTACTCAGTCCAAGATAGAGATATTGAAAGATCAATGGGATAATATATGTAAAGTGGTCTTTGGAAGAAAGCTGAGGGGTAAACGAGTCTTTCTCATCCTCTCCTTGCTTTTAGAAATGATTCACTCTAATGTGCTTTGTTATGATTGCATATAAGTATTTTACTTCCAAACACAGCTCTAACTCCTGGAAAAATTGATTATTCAGCGAAGTTATAAAAACAATACAAGGAGTCCTTTCCTGATAGACCAGAAAGGGTAAATAGAAGTCATGAATATTCAGCTTCTTTATTTATGTTCTAAATTCCTAATCTGAAGTTAGGCCAATCACATTGCTGGCAGTCTCTGGTTCTGTGTCACTAAAATCTGGTAAATTTAAAGCTGATTTCATGAATAATAAGTAAATCTCCATAAAGTGTTCATTTTATAGAAATACTAAATCATAAATGGATTTCTTATTTTCTGCCTATTTTCAGTAATGCTTCTTGCCTTCCTTACTTAGATATACTTGTCATTTTTATTCTTATTTAGAATTTTATAGTAATTTTCACTAGTTTGTGCCTAAATGGAAGCATCTGGAGATAGAAAGTCTGTATAGGTGAACCACACAGATGAAAGGAGTCAAAATGTCTCCAATCCATCACCTTCTGTGGTACCCGGAAATACCTGTTAGGTGCAGGTTATGTGCATAAGTGGATTTAAAATTTAAAGCCACATGAAAGTGGAGGAAAGCCAAATAGCCTCTACTCCAACCTGGCAAAGCTTAGAGTCATGCTACATTAAGCATTATATAAACCTGGAACTTTTTCACAAGTTACTGTATCAGACTTTACTATGAAAAAATAATTTATTGGCAGGAACAATTCAAAGAATGGAGAATAATTCCTAGTCACCTTAGCATGACAAGAACACTTGTAAATCTTGCAACCAGATATGCAGTTCAGAAGGTTGACAACTGTTTCCCCCTCTCTGTCAGCTGGTTGGTAGAATCATATACCTAATCATCTATGCTAATTTATTTCCCCTGCCTGCCAGTTGTACTTTTCTAAATGGTGATACAGAAAGTGATTTCAGCATGTGTAGATTTCACAAATCTCACTGTCTAATCAAGAATACTATGGTGTATGCAGAAACTAGTATTTACAGCATCAATTCACCTGCCTATGTATAGCATGTTACAATAGTAAGCTTTCAAATGTATGACTATCATTGTACATACATGGATTACTCAGCATTGATTCACATGCAATTTGCTCAACATATGCTAGATCATGCTCAGCGAAATCAGAAAATACCGGATGGTCTCACTCATGAATCTCTTAAATATCTGCATAAGTGTCATACTATAGACACTTTTAAAGATTTCAAATAATTTATAATACTTCTATGGTGGAAAACTGTAGCTTTGAAGTCTCATGAACCTTAAATTCCAGCCCTTAAAATTTTAAAGATTTCAATATTGTGTGCTCTATAATATCATACTTGTTTTTAAATGTTTATAAATAGTAACTAAGAAGATAAGTAATTATTTCTATATGCATATTGGAGCTGTCTGGATCCTTGGGTGCAAAGAGAATGCATCCTAAACCTCAGCTCTCATTCAAGGTCACCTCAAGTGTCAGATCTTGCAGAATGTCTTCCCTGATTCATCCAGATGGATGACAGGGCTCCTTTGGAACCTCTGTAGTTTCTCCTATGAAACAAACTATGGGGTTGTCAGAAAAAAAACAAGACATATTTTTGCTTGTAAACAGGGAAAAAATATGTCATGACTTTGTCATAAACCCAGTACTTCTGTCTTCTCTTACAGTTATTGTGTCCATGTCTGTAGGCAAAAAAGTTCTAAAACTTCAATGCTATGATTTATTCATCTCTGACTCTTAAGCAAAGCCAGAATTTTGCTTTCCACTGCATGTAGCATAACAACCAAACCTTTCCTAAGGCTTATTAGTTAGTGGAATGGACATAGCACTATCTCACCTTTTTGAATGACAGAAAGCACTGGTAGAATTACTTATGTGACAACAAGCATAAACTGCTACTGTTCTCAGCACACTGGGACATAGGGTCACTGTACTTACTCGGGACTCTTCATCACTTGACCATTTCCTTGGTTTCCTCGCTCATTTTCTGTGTTCTTAGAACCACATGACTCTACAGTCATGCTAAATTATTTACAGTGCCCCACAGCGAGATGATCTTTCTCATGTGTAAACCTCTACAGAAAACTCAATGGAAATAGCAGTTCTTCATAGTCCTTTATTCAACTTGCAGAGAGGAAAGCAAATTTACTCTATCGACCATGATTTCTGCCATATGTTTGTAACACTTTCTACAAAATTCTGACAACCAGCAGCCCTGCAGGACTGTGTGCAGGCTCTATTCATCTTTGTTTCCTGCCCCCCCCAAATGTTTTTAATTTAATCTAAGTATGTACTTAACTATGGTGTTAAGAAAAGCAATCAATAATGAACTGGACTCCAATATTACATTCTGATCTCAACATGGAACTAGGACATACAATTGCATGGTGTCAAATCTGGCTTCAGTTTTTATATTCCAAAATTAACCAGTGAATGACCTTTTTACCCTGAATCACCAAGAATTTAATAACTTTTTAAAAGATAAGCAATGAAATATTACTTGTAGAAGTAAATTGAACCCATCACATTTTGTGTGTGATATGTCAGATTGTCAGTGTGCTCTTTCCATGTTTTAGTGCTAATAACTGCATTTGCTGGAAGCTTTGTTCTTTAACATTACCATTCTGCTCCAACTATTCTTGTGTTTATGCCATTAAAGAGTATTGTGCACAATTCCATGGAGACAAAATAATGCTGTGTGTGCCTTTAATAATTAAACAGTTGTACAGATGTTTCAGTACAAGTTAGCCTTATCATTTTATTAAGAAAACAAATGCTTAAAATTCTAATGAATTTGAGTGTGCAGTACTTTGTGTATGTTTGTGTATGTTTACAGGGACCACTTGAGGGTTATATAGATTTTTCTAAAGTTATTATGATATTTACAAAAAATCATAGGCCAGAGTTTACCAATTCAACATTTTGAAACATTTCCATGAGAAGTAGAAAATTTGCTGGTTTTGATAAGTCAGGATTGTTGAATCAAGAGGAATGAGATTTGAAAAGCAATATTTTAAAATTTTAAATATTAAAGAGCCAGCAAATGTCCTAAAAAATGCAAAGTAAAAGAGAGATATCAAATGTACTGGAAATAATACAGCGGATATAGGTGTACAACCTGATAGTAAAATAAAATGCACAATGATTACATTGCTTCAGAAGTTTTTGCTTCAATTCCTTGCCCGCTTTTGAAATACATCATTTAAATGTTTTTCCTTTGACACTTGGTCTTTAGGCAGTACTAAATGTGAACATAACCTTCATTTGTTTAGAAATGTAATTTCATTTTCCATAATTACCATCATAACTGCTATCACGGTAGAGCTTTGTTAATTCACACTAATGACAAGGAGACAATTGCTGAATTTTGCAAATTACTAAGTATGTGAACAAATATAATAAAGTTATGGATATTTTATCTCACCTGTACTTTATTCATTTATTCTGACAATTTCAGTTCAGTTCTTAATTCTTATAATACTGGGATTTGTCAATATCCTGATGCATGTTTTATGAAACTTAAAATACTCGTAAAAGATGATTTCTTGCCCACAAATTGCTTGAGTTCACTAGCTTGGGATACCAAATTATCCTAAGGGATAATTAATTAAGTTCACTCTGTTCAGAGAGTATTCAATATCAGAACGGCAAAGTTGTACCCATCTTTGATGACTTTTTCCTCTTGTGGGACCTGGAACTTGTCTTTCTTTGAAATACTTAGCATTCCTCATTTATTCTTGCTTCCCTTCTTTAATCATCTGAATTAAGGAAGTATGATTATTTACTCTTGAATTATGTTTGAGGCTAAATGTCTTCTATCTTGTGTTAGTTACTATTGATATCCCTGTTAGCTTTACATGTGATAAAATTCTCAGGGTCTGTGTCATCTACTTATTTCTTCTTCACAATTTGTTTGCTACCCTGCATAAACTCAACTTGTTAACCACTTGAATAAACTTTAAAAATTATATCTGTAAACTATGATTTGGGGAGAAAGTTTTAAAGCATCGCACTCCATAATGGAAATTTTGATTTTTAGACCCTGAGCTAGAGTCATAAAATGTATCATGGTGTGAGACATACCTTTGAGTCTCTGAAATTTTAATTAGTTTCTGAAGTCTTACCTTACTTTCTGGGAATGTTCTTATTTTATTTCAAGGCATTAACTTGTATTCAGGATGCTATGACTGTATAGTCTTAAATCAGCGTAATAGAAGCTGGTGTAAGTGAAATAAATTCAAAATTCCTGCTTACAATTCTGAAGGCACAATTAAGTATCTGGCAGGAAATCCCAGCCTTTCCCCCAGGCGGCCGCACACTCAGTGAATTCAGGCCTTTGCAAAGTTTGAATTGACTCACAAATCTCTCTAGACCCTTCTATAATTCTCCAACATTAACCTTATGTAATCTTTTACTAACTAATGAAAGTAAACACCATGTGTCTTATGTAATGCCATTTATTTATTCTGTAATCATCTGCTATACTAATAGTGGAAAAAGAAATCCTACCTTGAATGCCCAGGTGAGCCATACTACCTCAGTGTGGCCAGGTTGAGACTTCTTACATGTTTCTGCACACACAATCCTGTTCGAATTCTCCTTTAGAGATAGTTTCAATTTTTCCATGCAGATAACATTGTTGTTACCAAAGTGTGCTATTCCAGCACTCAGTCTTACCCTGACCCAGTAAATTTGCTTCTCCTCTCTGTTTTATCTTCTGTCTTAAAAAGTGATAGAAAACCTGGAATTTCCCAGTCTCTGAAAGCTTCCCCTCAAGAGAGTAGAAGTCACTGCCTTTTATCTTGACCCCATGCATCCTTACCAGGTCACACTCCTTACTAGACTGACATAGGAGTGTGATCTATATATTCCCTGTCATGAATTTTATGTACAATTCACCAGACATTATGCTCTGATTCTGATTCAATTCAGAATTCAACTAATCAATATTGATTGCACATTTAAGAAAAACGGCAGAGTGTAGAAGAAGGAGAAGTGGATCTTAAATTAAAGGTTTGGTTGAATCCCAACTATGAAATTTATGTGACTTTGGGGAAAAGTAATTCCATTAAACTCGCCTGAGGTTATCTGCTAATATACAGAAGGAAGATTATACCTGAAGGTAAAAAATATAAAGCTATAAAGATTATCTTGCCATAAATTTAATATGGAAGGTTTTTTTATTATTTCTTTTATTTTCATTGTACTTAATAAAGGACTCCAAATATAATGCTCAGTATCCCATGCAACCCCAAAGAAAACAGATTTAATTTCTTTTTTCTCTCTCTTTTTTAAAGATTTATTTATTTATGCATATAAGAACTGGGGTACAGGCCAGAGGAGCAGGGGGATGAGAGAATTCACCAGAGACAGAGTGGGAGCAGAGCAGGTGGATCAACTGAAATACACTGCTGAAGGGAGCCGTGGGCAAGACAGGAGAGGTCTGCTGCGCTATGTGGGTAGCTCCCTGGCAGCTGGGGATTGAACTTGCTTTAGAGGCTGTGGCTAGCTTTACAGTGCTGTGTTTAACCCTTTGTGCCACCAGGGAGGCCTGAAAACAGATTTAACTTGAGAAAATTCAAAGGACCTTCATATTTTGTTGATTTTTTTAACATATCATATATCCAATAAGCCAATGAAATAGCTAATTCACAAATGAAACTTATTATAAGGAAAAAAGATTTAATTTAAACATTAAACATCAAGTTTGGATGATTATCCATGGTAGAAATCATTTAAGTTTATAATTACTCTATTCTTATTTTTTTAATGCCACTCTATTCATGCTGGACACTTTACTTTTTATCAACGTAGGGAACTCTGATTTTTTTCAGTCTTTGAATTTCTATTGACATTTTATTCATTGTTAGAAGGTCAGCAAGCTGCTCCCAAATTACCATCCGCAGTCAATTTTGAGAAGAAGGTGATGTTCCCTGCCTCTACCTGAGAGACATAAATATTTGACTTTAATTCAATAATAACAACAATGGATCATTTTAACTTTCATAACCAATAGAGCTCATGATAATGTAATGAAGTACTTCAGACCCATTGAGTAATTATAATGGCACTTTATCAGATCTGTACCACACGCTGGCTGAAGAGTCACGTCGATATATTTACCCTAATGTATACTGTTACACAGTATATAATAAATTCCCTATTTTATGGTCTTCTGGGAACTGAGGAAAATGATTCAATTAGCAGGAACACGTGAATGGAGGGAAATTAAATCAACTTTCATAAAAACATCTATAAAACATATTGCAAGTGAAGTATAGTGGTCATTAGGGGCCTTGTTCCTGGAAATCAATAAAACATTTCAAGGGTCATATTTTTATAATTTCTTACATGTTAGTTGGACTTGACTCAAGGGCATCCCTAAAAATATCCAAGACCTGAGGATTCCTGGCTTTAGGAACACCACGTCACTGAGGAGGTTGCTAGGTTTGCATTGAGACCAGCAAAAGCAAGTGGTGTGTGCATTTAATACAGCATCGGTGGGAGAGGTATGTAGACAGGTTTTCCTTAAGCATTTGAGGTTTCCTTCACTGAAAATGGGTTTCACCCATTTTTATGCATCCAGATTCTGTTCCTTGTTTATGATTATAAGAGTGTGGATAGCTTTTAATGCCTCTTTCTACATTTATGTATTTTCTCAACTTTTCTAGAATAACTTTTTAATTTTCAGTGTAAAATAAGTAAATAACTCCATGCATAGAGTAAAAAAATGCAAGTATATTGTCTTTCATCTCTGCTCCACCCCCATTTCCTTTTTCAGTTCTACAACTGTCTTCTAAGTTGTATTATTTACAGTTTATTATATATACTTCTAGAAATATATCTACTAGCATATAGAGAGAACATATGCATGTTCTATGCCATCATATGAGTATCATATCTGGAATAATTTTATACATGTTACTCTAATGGTTTCCTCTCATGTATGTATCATTTTCCCATAAAATTCCTATTGTATTGCCAAGAAAGAATACACTATAATTCATTCAACCATTGTTTTTGGTGAATGACTTGAATATTTCTACCCCAAGTTATACATTTATTTGCCTTTAACTCCCTAGAATATTTATCGATTATCATTTGACAATTTCATTATTTAATAATAATTGTTTTTTATGCATTGAGTTTGCCTTGCTATGGTTTACTGCAGTGTTCCAACTCATTCTACATAAATGATTCAGAAAATGCCCATGGTCCTTTTCTTTTTTCTCTGTCATTTTTATCCTCCAGGCTATGAACTTTGGCTATTAAGTTTTCTTCAAGGGACCTCAATAATGTTGGGACTCATTTCCTCCCCCTGTAGAGTTGGGGTTCCTGAACTCTGGTGGGCTTTGTATTCAATTTGTTCCTACCTATGTGATAGCTCCTAGAAATCCCTCCACTCCTCTGTTGAAGATACATCTTCCTCATCCTAACAGAAATTAGAAAGGAATTGGCTTGTCCATAGAGTTAAACCATAACAGTCCTTCAGTAGACTGATTTTTACATTTTTTCTGCCACTTCATAGATTTTGAGAGGAAAGATATTCGATCAGCCATCTTGAGCAAATAGCTTGATTGCCTTTATAATCAATAGAAGCTATAAAAGTTTTAAGCGTCTCTATGCATCTTTTGAGTTCCAGTTTAGTGAGCCACTTGCTCCTAAAATATTTTTTAAATCTCCTCCTTGGGCAAATTTACATCTTTCTATGTGTCCCTGCATTGTTTCCTCTTTGCTTAAAGATTTATCTATTTTTGAGCTGGGGCCAGAGGTGCTCGGGCAGGGTGAGTGATGAGAGTATTCACCAGAGACAGAGTGCGGAGCAGAAAAGGTGGATTGACTGAAATACACTATTGAGGGGAGCAGTGGGCACGACATGCTAGGTCTGCTGCGCCATGTAGGTCAGCTCCCTGGCCGGGAATCGAACTTATGCTGCAGTGGCTGCCGATATCTTCATAGTGCTGAGACTTAACCCCTTGAGCCACCAGGGAGGCCCCTGCTCTTTGCTTAAAATTCTACTGCAGCGCATAATACACTCTGCATTGTTTTATAATTGTATGCATCTGTATCTTTCTTCCACAATGGTTCCTTGGTTAATTAAGGATCAGGAGAATAACTAATTCATCTTTATATTAACAGCCTCACTCTCAGGAAATATAAGGACATATTTATAAAATGGATGAATGTATGCATATGTGTGAGACAGGGTAAGTAATGGTTACCAAGGCACAGACAGCTTACTTGAGCAGGGATTTTTATCCATCTGTTTTGATGACAGAGTTCCTTGACCTACTGTGGAAAGTGATAAAATAAATATATTTTTTAAATGTAACTTGGATTTTTGTTACTGTGCTACACAATGAAGTATTACAACAATTCAGATATACTTACTTTTCCTGTGTGATTTTATTACTTTTCTGCTACAAAGACAAACATTGTTCCAATACTCTCAGACCCTCAGGGAAGGAAGAATGATTTTCACAGTAGTTTATACAAACACTGCTCTTTAAATTGGATCAGGAAAGCTTCTTTAAAAATGACAGCAGTCAAAGAATTTAGACTCTCAATTGCAATATAAAATTAAATTTTCAGTTTTTCCTGACTGTGGGGAATGATTTGGAGGTCAGATTGGAAAGGAGAACTTGTTACATATGTAGAAGAGGTTTTAAAAGGGATTCGTTATATAAAACAAATTGATGACATTTTGGAAGGTCCCTTAGCAATGAGCTATTCTAGTTTAGGGTTCTTCAATCAATCTAATTAAATATGCGATTGGGACAAAAAATTAACTCATGGTCATGTACGTTATTATATCATTTATAAGTAAACTGAATGAGATAGGAGACAGTCTCTTCTATTCTTTGGCCTCTCTCCATCTTATTATATTCAGACTAGCTAGCACTTTCCAGAACATGGACAGAAATTGGTAACCTGGGGCCTCCCTGGTGGCACGAACAGTTAAGCATCAGCACTATGAAGCAATCCGTAGCAACTGCAATACAAGTTCGATCCCTGGCCAGGCAGGTGACCCACATGGTACAGCTGACCTCTCCTGTCTTGCCCGCTGCTCCCCTCAGCAGTGTATTTCAATAGATCCGCCTGTTCTGTTCCCCACTCTCTCTAGTGAATCTTCTCACCCCCACACCTCTGGCCTGTACCTCAGTTCTTATATGCATAAATAAATAAATCTTAAAAAAGAGATTGGATAACTTTATAGAAATAACCCACCACAAATAAATAAAACGCAAAGATGATACAAATTTCCCTATAGAATTACACTCTTCTATATACAAGAATAGCTGAAGTATTACAAAATATTTCAGTTCCACACTGAAATCATTTTTTCCCTAGTAAAATATGATAATGCCTCTTTCAATTTACTACTGTTCTCTGCAATGCATAGACATATGAGGCACAGAAAAGAATGAAGCCACAGAATTTTTAGGACCTCCAAATTGACAACTTCCAAATTGACCTCCAAGCTGATTACTTCATACAATTTTTTTTCTACCAGCAACTAATAAAGGATTTAATGCAAAAAAGGTGGATATTATGGATCAATGTCTCCTAAAAACAGTATTTGTATAAATGTTCTATTCCTCCTTGAGTAGTGGTAGGTTGGACAACGAAGGCATGTTGTAAAGGTGGCATCCAGCACATGTCTACAGCGACTACATATCTGGAAACACACTGAGCCATTTTGAAACTGAGTGCAAGGTTTACTTTCTGCCATCACTCCTGCCTGACTCTCTTAGGTTCCTACAATGCCAGTTGTATTAAGTTTTAAGATCAGATGGTGTCTAAATTTGAGCCTAAGTAAGAAAGATGTTCTCTTAGTAGCTTATTCAGCAGTGATACTGAGTATCTGAATTATTGGAATGTAAAAGATGCCAGGATTTCAGATAGACTTGGGCCATTTCACCTTCACCCTGTTTTTCTCTTCTAGAAAGCTTTTCATGGCAGCCCTCCAGCTGCTTTTCTTCCAGTTGAATTTGAAATGCTCTATTACCTTGGCTAAATTTCAACTATGTCAGTAAAATCCCAAAGAGCAAATTAAGCTAGAAGCAAAACTGCCTTTCCTAAATAAATAGACTGCTGATCCCCAAATATGAGAAGAGACACCCTACCATCAGAATTAGTTCATAGGCAGTTTAATAAATGCAGTCATTTTCTTGTGCCTAAGCTTTCAATTGTCTAACTCAAGTTGGAACCCATTTTAAACCAGCCACCTGCTTTGTTGGACTGAACGCAGTTCACAATTATACTTGAATAGCACACTCCTTATGATCTAGTACCACCGACCACAAAAATGCCTAAGACCACCCTCACATTCTCTAAGAAGTGATTGGGACTAATTTCATCATGTTATACATCCTTGATTATTCCAGTTTTCTCTAAGAAACCCATTTTTCTCTCTCCTGAAGCAAATTATGCAAAGCATATGGTTTCTGATTTTTATGTCCTCTAAGCTGCTAAGTAGCATTGCCTTCACTCCCCAAAGCATCGCTCATTGAAAACTTAGTACCTACTGTACTTGTTTCCTTGTCACCATTGGTGAGGCCATGAAAGTCTTCCATCTAACACTCAAATCTTGGTCATCTCTTCTACAAGCTTGTCTTCCACCATCTTCTCTTGTGCATCCATTTTCAGAGTTTCCCTAGACCTGGACAATCCCAGTCATCATAGGAAGTATCTAAAATCTTACTTTCAAGTATTCTCTGGCCTTCCCACCACCTATTACCTCTCCCTTGCTTTATCTATTATCCTGATTTCCAGTCTCATAGGTACTTATAATTCATCAACACTGGTAATTTTTTGCTCTCCCTCACCTGCACTTAACCTTACTCACTACCCTTTTACACAGGTTAGATTACATGATTCATCATCATAATTGTACTCTCTTGCGTACTCCTTCATGTTCTTTGTCTGTGTTTTTCCTTATTGAATTCACCTTTCAAACCCAGCCACCCTCCGACTGCGAAACAGCATCCAAGAATCTGCTCATAGTTAAGAAAACCAACAGTTGTACTGAACTGATGTTAAGTTTATTGTCACAGATTTAAGACTCAGTACAGTCCAGGAATTCTACTTCATTTTCATAGTCAACTCATGCTCCCACATTCTAATAGAAATATTTGATACCTATTTTCTCCTCAAACCTCAAGTGTCTCCTCTTCAATCCTATCTCAGATGATTACCTTCATTTTTGTATCTCTTATAAAAAGCAATCAGATGGTGGCTCTCCCTGTGGTGCAGGGGGTTAAGACTCAACACAGTGAAGATATCAGGCAGCCACTCCAGCACTGAGTTCAATCCCCCACCAGGAAGCTGACCCTCATGGTGCAGCAGACCTCTCCTGTCTTACCCGCTGCTCCCCTCAGCAGTGTATTTTAGTTAATCCGCCTGTTCTGCTCCCCACTCTATCTCTGGTTAATCCTCTTACCCCCCACCCCTGGCCTGTACCCCAGTTCTTGGATGCATAAATAAAATAAATATTTTTTTTAAAAAAGCCAACAGATAATAGCCTCTAATTCTTCCCCCACAAAATCTGCTGATCTACCTTTACCTTCACCGATGTCCTTCTCTTTGCTCCTATTTCAATGGATAAACTGACCCTGATGCTACTAAATTCTTGCCACTTTGACTGCATCCTGACCCTTCTCTTGCAAAATCCTTGCTCTTGTAATTTATTCTTTCACCTACAAATATTGATCATCTTCATCAGCATACAAACTTTATGTAATATCCCCATCTTAAAAAAAAACAAAAAAAACAAAACCTAACTTGATCAAACATCCCTCTCCAGCCACCACCTGTTACAGACAGGCCACTAAAAAGAAATTTTTTATGGCTTTCTTGATTTTTTGCAACCAGACTGTCAAGCCCACTCTCCTTCAAAAATTCTCTTTTCTGTAACATTAACATTCATTCTGCTTACAGCAGTAGTCAATTCTCAGCCTTTGTTCTATTTAGTAGCTCCTTTTGACAAAATTAAATACTATGTCCTTTCTAAGACACTATGTATACTTGGCTTCCACTCCTTAACAGTGTTCTGGGTTTTGCCCTATTGGGCCAGCTACTCCTTTAGTCTCATTCTTGGTTCTTCTTCCTCTACCTAAGAAATGCTAGAGTTCTGCAGCTATTTCATTTTTGGCTTTGTCTCTCTTTAATCCTCTTTTATCCAGCCTTAAGGCTTTAAATTTTGCACAAATCTTAAACCTCAAGCTTCAAATCTTTCCTCTGAGTTCAGCTTAACTCTCCCAAAGGCATATCAAACAGAATTCTCTATGTATGATCAGTGGAGATTAAGTCATATTTTTGAAATTTATTTTCAAAAAAATCAAGGAAAATTCTTGCTAAATCTATGCAGTGATTGTACTAATGTCAATTTCTATTCTGAAATTTCCTCTGTGATTTCAGCACATAATTATTATTCCTTTCAAATTAAAAAGATGCACATCATCACTCTTTAAAAAAAATCAATACCTGTGAGCATGGGGCAGGATTACATAGAAATAAATAAATAAGCTCACATCCAAACAAGTTTTAAAGTATAGACAATACACCATATAATCATTTAAGCATGAGCTAAATACTTTTACTATCCTAATAAAACCATTGATATTGAAGTGTTATAAAATCCTTTTCCAAAATCTTATGTTCATCTAATAAAAAAATATGTCATGTAATTAGTTGTAATGTGACTTAAATACTTTGAAGAACTCAGAATTAAGTACTAACAACAAAATGTGCACTTAAGTGCCCACCAAATCAAATTTTAAAAAATTAGGTATTCCTTTTAAATTACTACAAAACCAAAGGTAAACAAGTTTACTAGAGGGCAGTGAGGAATGATAGAAAAGAAGCATAAAATAATAGGAAAAACATAATGAAAAAAAAGAAAGGAAATTTATCAATTATGAATATAAACAAATGAATAAATCACACAAATATGTCGTATAGTATTATATGATATATTATTATTATATGTTATTAATATATGTTATTTTACATGAGTCATATTTAAGACAGAATTTAAAATGATTATGAATAGACTCATGACAGGAAAAAATATTCATGGAGCAATATAGAATGAATATAGGATATTAGTATATAACCATATTAACATAATATCTTAGGAAGCATAAATGTATGTATAAAAACATACAACAAATGCATATAACAAACATCTCTGAAAGGATATAAAGCAAATGTTTATAGTACTTCTCTCCTAGAAAGATGGCAAATGATTTGACCCTCTTCCTCTTGTGTTCCTGAATTTTAGATATTTCCAGTAAATATCTTTTATTTTAACATTAGCAAAGCTAGTTTTCACAATATTTAAATAAATCACTGCTCATCTTTAATCCCTTCAGTCTTAACCCATTTACAAATTATTTCACCTTGAATTCAAGGATTTGAAAATCTACTTCACTTCTCCGCTTTCCAATCATTTTTCTTTTTTTTTAAAGACTTATTTATTTATGCATACAAGAGCTGGGGTAAAGGCCAGAGATGTGGGGGATCAGAGTATTCACCAGAGACAGAGTGGGGAACAGAACAGGCAGACTGACCAAAGTACACTGCTGAGGGGAGCAGCAGACAAGACAGGAGAGGTCTGCTGTGCCATGTGGGTTGCTCCCTGGTTGGTCGGGGATTGAACTCATGCTGCAGAGGCTGTGGATTGCTTCATAGTGAGGCGCTCAACCTCTTGCACCACCAGGGAGGCCCATTTTTCTTACCTCCCTATTGTCTGAAAACTATTCCAGCCAATTAGGTCTACCTTCTGATCTGGAGGAACTGTGGACATTCTCATTTTTCGTCAAAGTTGTAATGCTTTCAAGATCCAGCTCACAGTTTACTTCTTTGAAACAGTCATAACCTTTCAGGGATTGTTCTGTCTGTAGATACTCATGGCATTTTCTGTACTTTTAATGTGTCTCTTAATGTCGGATTTGGGATACAAATTTTTTAAGGCTATTTTTTAAAGATTTATTTATTTATGCATACAAGAGCTGGGGTGCAGACCAGAGATGTAGGGGGTGAGAGGATTCACCAGAGACAGAGTGGGGAGCAGAACAGGTAGATGTACTAAAATACACTGCTGAGGGGAGCAGCAGGTGAGACAGGAGAGGTCTGCTGTGCCATGTGAGTGAGCTTCGAACTCATGCTACAGAGGCTGGTGATAGCTTGATAGAGCTGAGACTTTAAGCCCTCACCACCAGGGAGGCCCTTCGGGTACACATTTTTTAAATTATATTTCCTAGGTATAAGGAATGTGATTCAACCAACAGGGTAAATATCCTGCATCTAGCTCAAACGTCCTTGACAGATTTAGGTGTTAATGACATCCATGTATGTGAACTTATATTATTCCATTATTAATGGTTGAAAATAATTTCTTTTAAACCAGCACATGTCCATGATTGGGAAATATCTCCACATGTCCAGATAAATAAGAAATATATCAGTGTTACGGTCAACAAACATAGGTCATATTAACTGAATAACTGGAGCTGTAACATTCTATTCTTACTTCTTGCCCAGACCTGTCCATCACCCCCTCCATCTTTACATATAAATGTTTCCAAAGACTTCTCTTCGTGATCCCTGAGCCCCACTACATAAAAAAGAATTAATATATTGAATATCAAATGCTTAATATGATCCTAGTTAAATTATGACTGGTACAGAATAAATAATGATATCCTTTTGACAGTGACTTTTTCTAAGACAGATTGACAGTTATCTCAGCTATCAAATTGAAACTGCCTGGCCAAGAGAATTCTCCAGCTCCCTGTTATACTAGATCATCCATAGTTCACGAATTTTGAAAAAATTCTGTTTTGTTTGACAACATCCCATGATAGTCTGAAAAGTGAGTATCAGAAATGTCTTGTATGATTCTCTTCTACAGAAAATGTCTAAATAATGTATGAAGTTTCTTTCTACTCAAGAGGTGAAATGTAACTCTCACCTCCTGAGTATACGCTGTATTTAGTGACTTGCTTCCTAAGAGTAAAGTGTGGAGGGAGCATGGAATAATTTTACATTGGAGAAACCTGAAAAGTACTACCTAAGCTACCTGGTCTAGTTAACATCATCAGTATATATCTTATTGATTACCTATACCATTAAATGATGTGATCAGAATGGCACGTTTCCTCTGTGGTCTTTCTTCCCAAATGCCTGACTAAAGTTTAACCACAAGAAAAACAGACAAAACAAACTAGAGTGTCTTTCTACAAAATACCCAATTAATAGTCCTCAAAAGTGTCCAGGTTAATTAAATAAGGACAATCTGAGAAATTGCCCCCATAAAGAAGAAACGAAGGCTACTTGATGACTAATTACAACATGGAATACTGGATGGGATCCTGGAACAAAGATTAGACATTAGAGGAAGGAAACTAATTAAATCTGAGCAAACTGTGGACTTTAGTTAATAGTAATGTGCCTATGTTGGTTTCTTATTTGTAACAATGTGATATGGTAATGCACGTTGTTAACAACGGGTATATAGCAACTCTCTGTGTGATATTTGTAACTTTTCTGTAAATCTAACTTTATTCTAAAATAAAAAGTCTATTTAAATTTTAAAGTGTGGTTTGGGCTATCCGCTATAAAGTACTCTTTAATGTTTATAGGAAATACTCCACATATCACATCAAGTGGAGTGATAAAAGAAATCATTTTTGATCTTTGGTATATAATATTCTTTAAATGGAAAGTGTGCTGGTTAAAGAAGAATATAATCTAGAAAGTCATTTCATCTATCACTCCAGCAAGATTGTGTTTTATGCGTAGTCTTTGATCTTAAAGAGTTCTAACTGCTACAAATACAGTTGAAATACATGTCTCAATAAATAAGAGAGAAAGTGGATGAATCTCAATAAAACCTTACTATTATAGTAATCTCTTGGAGAATTACAGGCTGTTCTATATCCATTGGAAGTCTTCATTCTGCTATGACTAGCGCATGACTTATTTCAGTCATTATTCCCTTTCACAAATACAAATATATAATGTTCCATGTGCTTTTCTCATCTGACATACATAGTTCAACAATGCCAGTTTACTTTTGCTGATTTGTATACTTTGGGTCCAAAAT
>NW_023605175.1:0-27045 GCF_014898055.3 Talpa occidentalis
CCCTCTGAGCCCAGGAGTGAGGGGCCCACCTGGCAGGCAGCGTCGCGGAGGCGGCAGGGGTCTCCTTGGCCTCCAGCACCCGCGCAGCGCCGAGTCCGTGCGAGGCGGCTGCTCAGGCAGGACGCGGGCGAGCCCCTGTGCCGGGAGCCGGACCTGCCTGTGTTTGGGAAGGGGGTTGGGCTCTGCAAACAGAGGCCTCGTCTCCGAGCACCTCCACACCCCGCGTGCAAACGGGGTGCTGGCCTCCGCAGGGGGCACCGGCCGCCTCCCCTTATTGCCGGGGGCTCGGCCGCGCGTGGCGGGGCTGCCTGCGGGCGGCGGGGCTGCGGCTCCCTGTCGCATGGCCAGGCCTGGCCAGGGCCACAGTTCTGCTGGCTGCAGGGGAGGGTCCAGGTCTCCTCCCCCGCCTGGGCTGGTCTCCCGGGAGCCATGCCCAGCCCTCACCCGTCAACACCCCGGTCCTGCCCGGGAGTCTGCGGGTGCCCGCCGCCTGTCTGGGCTGAACTCTCCCTGCAGGGGCCCCGGGTGGTCTCCGGTGCAGGACTGGGCTGCAGAGGGTGCCGGCCCATGTCGGGGCAGGGAGGGGGGTACCCCAGGGGCTCAGCCTGACCAGGAGGCCACTGTGCCTTGGCCAGCCACGCCCAGGACCTGCGGGGAGAGGCCCTGGGGCTCAGCCGGCCATACAGGTTGGCAGCAGAACAGATCGGGGGCCGGGACCCCCCAGAGCATGAGGCTGCTTGGGGAGGGCCCAGACCCAGCTCGGGGGGGTTCCCCAGACAACAAACCTGCCCCAAGTCTGCCTGGAAACAGGCGTCTCCAAGATGGGGTATTTGGGGAGGGGTCCCTAAATCTCAGAGGTCTGCGTTCCTCAGGGGGACGATGCCGGTTCCCCGAGACCTCTGGCCCAGGCCCAGGCCCACGCCTCGGGGTAGCGGATAGACGAGCCGCCTAGGACTCTGCGCCCGCCCTGCCTGGCACAGCCCCACCCTGCCTGACAGCGGAAGTGAAAGCAGGGTCCCCGCACGGCCGCCTCCCGCTCCGGGGGGGCAGGCGCCTGGGCCAGCGACACGGCCACCTCTGGTGCCCGCGCTCCGCCTGCCCTTTCGGGGGGAGGCGGCGAGTCTCGGGCCACCCCTGGCTGGGACAGGTCAGACGAGGGGCCTCGTCCCTGGGCCCGGGCGGGACCTGAGGGGCACCCTGGTCTGGGCACAGCCCCGGGCACGGCTGGGCTTTCCTGGCCTCCCGGGCCTGAGGAGAGCAGTCACCCCACGCCCGCCCCCTTCCCCAGCCGCCCCCCACAGTCTGGTCAGACTCGATGCCTCCAGGGTCCCTCGGGCCCCATCTCCTCCCCATCAGGAGGGTCCTTGTGGCACCAGGGGCCTCACCTCAGCCCCACCCTGCCCGGCCCCTCCCTCTGGGGACCACAGCAGCCCCAGGCACAGACTCGGCTGTGCTTGCCCCCAGAAACCCCGGTGCCCCCGCCCACGGGGCGGGGAACTCCAGGACCCAGGGTGGAGCCCCCTTCAGCCCAGCAGCGGGGAGCAGGGTGCCCCAGCTCCGCCCCCGAGACTTCCCGCCGCGACCCCAGGGTCTCCGCAGTCCTGCCCCTCTTTTCCACAGGGTCGCGTGGCGGCCCCTACAGCCCGGCGGGAAGGTGAGGGGATCCCCATGTGCAGGGCGCCCGGGCCCTCGCTGGGGAGGGGCTTCCGACCCCGCGTGGTGCTGCAGTTGTGTGCCCGGAGGGCTGCCTGGGCCCCGTGACTGGGAGCTGGGTGGGACCCCCAGTTGCAGCTGCTCCCGCACCCCCAGAGCACCCTGTCGGGGGCCAGGTGGGCAGCCGGCCTGGCCGTCCCTCCCGCTGCCCAGCAGCGCCTCTGCTGGCTGAAGCAGCAGCGGGGTCCGGCCATGTCCCTCCTCTGGAGACACCGAGCTCCCCTGGGCCTGAGGGGTGCGGCATGGCTGCCCGCCGGCTCCGGGGGCTCCCCAGCGGCCCCGCCCTATCTGAGGGCCCTCTCTGGGCAGCTGCTCAGGCCGGCGCTGGCCAGAAACGGGGGGGCAGTGTGCGAGTGCGACCTCTCTGCCCTCACGGGACCGGCCCCAGGGCAACCGCGCGGCTCCGTAGGCCGGGGACAGGCCCGGCCGCTCGGGCTGGATACAGACCGCGTCCACCTCGGCGGGCAGCCCGGGGCGACAGGCCTTCGTCGCACCCGGTGTGACCGCGTGGCAGCGGCGGGAGCCTTGGAGCTGTTTTTGGCCCAGGGGTCAGCGGTGGACCCAGGGCAGCACCCCCGCCGCCGGCCCCCCCCCTTCATGCGGCCTGGCCGAGGACTCCAGCCCTGCCCCGTGGGCGCCAGCGCCCTCCGCCCCTCCCGGGCGCTGTGGATGCGGAGCCGGGTCCACCGAGGCCACCCCCGCCGGAGATGGGGGCCGCCCCCTCCCGTGGCGGCTGGGGGACGGCCCTGGCCGCCGCAAGGGCTCCGGCTTGTGGCCCTTGGTGACGGCGCTGCCCTCCCGTGCTCAGGGCAGGCCGGGACGTCCCCCAAGCCCGCGGGGCTGTGCCTTCCAGGGGCTACTGGGCGCCCTCCCTGGCCCCCCCGCCCCGGCTCGGGCCTGCTCGGAACTGACCCGCCGGAGACGCTCTTCTCAGGCGCGGACATGCCGCAGCGCTAGACGCCCCCCGGGCCAGGGGCCACCGCGCCCTGCGCAGTCCCCGCGGGCCCCTCTGCGTGCTGGCGCGTCCTCGTGCACGGCTGGGTGGCGCGTCCTCACGTCTTCCTCCTCTTCAGCTTTCGGTAATTTCTCCGGGGTGCCGGGGCAGTCAGGGATGCCGGCGGCCTCGCCCTGCCCAGAACTTCTAGAAAACGCTCCTGTCTCAGAGCCGGTGCCCGGTCCAGGCGCCCCCTCCCCCAGGCGACCCCCACCAGCCTGACCTTCCCACAAGCCTCTTCAAAGGCTCGCGCCCCCACAACGAGGAACTTCAAGAGGTCCCTCCCCACCCCCCCCCATGGAGGCCGCTCGCGGGGGCCCTGCACCGGCGGGTGCTTGGTCAGGGATTCGGCCCTCGGCCTTGTGTGGACTTGACCCCTCCCTCTGCAGTGGGCCCCACCCCGCAGCACTGGGGGGCGTCCACGAGGATCAGCTGCGCCCGGGGGCCCCTCTGCGCAGACCCCACGCAGGGCTGCTCGGGGAGGTCCAGCCTCGCGCCTGGCAAGGATGGGCCTCGGGCGCGGCCGCCTGTCCCGGAGCCGTGGAGCCTTCCCTTGTGCTGAGGCCAGGCTCCGCCCCGCAGGCGCACACCCGGCCGTGTCCAGGCAGCCCCTGCCCGCCGAGCCCGCCCGGCCGTGCCCCGTGCTCCCTGGAAGCCGATGCGGGTCTCTCCGTCCACGTAAATCTTAGACTTTAATGAGCATCTCAAAAAGCCAGGCAGGGGCTCGGCGGGCTGTGCTGACCGGCGCGCCCCCTGCCTGCGCCGTCTTAGACAATTTCTTAAATGTTTGTAAGAGCAGGCGCCGCCCTGGGCTCCTGCGCTGGGCTGGGGGCGATGTCCTGCGGCCATGGGCTGGAGGCCTGCAGGGAGGCCGGTCCGCGGGACCCCAGCCCGGGGGCGGGGCCTGGACGGAACAGGCGGTCCCCAGGGGCGAGCCCCGGGCCCGCGAGCCTTTATTGCATTGGGTGCGGCTGCCGCCAGAGACGATTTCGGGAGCAGGCAGCGAAGCTCTGGCGAGCGGGAGCCTGGCCGGGCTCAGAACCGGACGAAGGTGGCGTCGATCTGCCGCACGGAGGGCAGTGCCAGCATGACCTTGCGCCGGTACTGGGGGTCGCGCTGCAGCGGGTTGCGCTCCAGGTAGACGGTCTCTAGGCCCTTGGCACCCTTCAGCTCGTCCAGGTCGCTCCAGCTGTCCAGGAGGTTGTCATTCATCTGGGGGCACAAGGCACATGCACGCAGGGGGGTGAGTACCCCCCGACACGCCCCCTCTCCCTCCCGCGCCTGCACTGGACATGCAGACGCGCACACACACTCCCGGGTACGATGGGCACACACTCCACCCAGCTGCTGCCACAGGCCCTGCCCCCAGGCAGGGTGTTGACCCACAGGAGTGCCCGGCCCCATCCGGGTGCACATCACCCGTCGGGGCGCCTTCATCACTTCAGACTCGGGTTCTGGGTTCCCCAGACCAGCTCTGGCCCACGCTGAGGGATGCCCCGGCGGAGATTGGCGAGGCCGTCCACCCGCTGCTGCGATGTGGGCAGGGAGGACGCAGGGCGTGGAGCCCAGGCTCAGCGGGAAGCAGGGAGGGCGACACCCACGCCACCAAGTCACAGGACACCTGTGCTGCCGTTCACAAGACCTGGACCCCGAGGGCCACTTCAGGTGACTCCAGGAACCCAGCCCAAGGCCCTGGCTGGCCCGCTGGCCCGGCCTCTCTCTTCCGGCCGCAGGGACCCACACATGCGCCTGTCCCCTTGGACGAGTCCAGGGCCACTCCCAGATGGGTGACCCAGAGGCCCCCAGCCCACAGGCCGTGTCTCGCCAGAACCCGGCTCAGATGCAACTTTGGCCCAGCCTGTGTCTGGAGTGTGAGGTGCAGCCTGTTCTTACCCACTGGGGGGGCTGCTGGAGGTGTGGGCCGCCCCTGGGCCACCCCCCCCACGACTCCCTAGAAACCCCAGGCCCTCTACCCCAGGGCGCCCCCGGCCCCCTGCCCCAGGAGGTGCCCCCCAGGTCCCCTCCCCAGGGCCCTCTGCCCTGTTCCCCCAGGTCCCCTCCCCCGGGCCCCAGAACCAGCTCCCAGGCCCCTCAGGCCTCTACCCCAAACCCCCTCCCCAGGTCCCCTGGCCTGCCCGCAGCATGTGGCACCTGTGGGCGCGTACCCAGAACTCCTGCAGCTCCGTCAGGTGGCTGACGTTTTCAATCTTTTTGATCCTGTTGGACGCGATGTCCAGCATCGTGAGTTTGTTCTAAAAAGAGGGAAAAAACCGTTTTCTTCATGACCTTATCAGTAAAAGCACCATCCCACCCCCAGCATCGGGTGTGCGTGGGGGCCCCACTGGGCTCCCTGTAGTCCTCACAGCTCCTCCCGCGGTGCCTGGGGTCCTGGGACCCCAACCAGAGGGACCGGTGAGCAAGCTGGGCCTCGGGAAGAGGTGGCGCGGAAGGTGGGGGGCATAGCCGAGCTTGCCTTTAACAAGTGAACGCCCCCCCTCCACTTAGGGAGGAGCCTGGGTCTCGAGTAGGACAGAGGTGCCCACCCTGGGGGCGGCTGTGCCCTGGACACCAGGCCCTGGCCCCGTGGCAGCGGGTACAGACTTGGGGGCGCGGCAGGCCACACCCACTGCCTGCTGCAGGTCCCTCAGGCCCAGCAGCTGTTAGGACCCGGGGGGCCTCCCTGGTGGGTGGGGGTCAGCCTCAGGCTGTCACTGCAGGGGCCTGCGTGCGATCCCGGCAGGGGCTGGCCCACACGAGCAGCAGACCCTGTCTCCGGGCCCCCCTCAGCCGCGGATCTCAGTGGACCCGCCGGTACTGCTCCCCATTCTGGGGAGTCCTCACCCCTGCACCTCTGGCCTGCGCCCCAGCTCTTCTACGCAAAAATAAAATCCTTGGGAAAAAAAGACCAAAGGGGAGACAACAGCGCGGGCACCCTCCCTGCCCCCCTGTCGGTTCCTCCATCCCCTGGGCCCCTGGGGTCTGACTCGGAATCTTTCCATGCTCTAAGAGGAAGCCCAAAGCTATCTCAGTAACACCCTCCCCCAGCACCAGCCTGCGCCGCCAACTGTAAGCACCGGGCTGGTGGGCAAGCGGGTGGCCCGACCCCTGGCCCGCCCAGCCTGCAGCTAAGCCGGTGCCGAGTCCCGCACGCTGGCGGCCAAGGGTATGCGGGCACGGGCTCTGCAGCCGCTCCAGTCGGGCTTGTAGGGCGGCTCAGGTTGCTGGGGCTCCCGTGGGCAGGGGCTTGGCAAGAATGGGGACTCGGGGTCTCTGCAGAGTGGGGCTTGTGGCCTGCAGGCGGCGGGGCGGGCCCTCTGCCCGTCCTGGGGTGCCGCGGTCATGGGTGTGCCAGCCCAGAAGATGGCATGGCCAGGGCTGAGGCCCTCACGGGGTCTGACCCTGGCGTGAAGGTACCGAGAAGGGCATCTAAAGGGCCAGGCCCTCCTTTGCAACGACACCGGCGACTGGACACTCGGGCCACAGGCAGGACTCGGTGCCCAGTCCAGGCGTCTGGGGAGGGCCCGGGCCCAGCCTGCACATTAGCTTGGCCGCTGGGCCTACCCCACCTGCTGCCGTCAGCACCTGCCCGGCTGCTCCGGCAGTGGCCACGTCCTGCCTCTCGGAACTGCCCGGCAAGTGCCCAGCTTCACGTCAGTTTTGTAAACCTGGTATGAGCGCAGGGGCAGGCGGGCGACGTGCCGGGCAGCTCTGCTTTTCCAGGCGTCTGCGTGGGAACCGAGGAAGCTCGACCTGAAGCAGACAGCCCCACAGCGGCCCGCGGGGATGCCGGGGGCAGCTCAACAGAACAAACAGGAAGCCCAGGAAAGTGGAATGAGGATCAGTCTTTTATTTGTCGCGAACGCTGCGCGGAGGCGGAGCTGGCTGGACAGGGCCTCGGGGGTGGGGGCGCGCCGACAGGCCTGGCCTGGCCTGCATGGCAGGGGAGGTGCCCAGGAGGAGCCAGACCCCAGGCCCTGGGGCAGGTGGGGTCCACGGCCGGAGAGGCAGTGCCGGCCCGGCACGCGCTCTGGGGAGGTGAAGAGCGGCGCCCCCGGGGGAGAGCCCTCTGGGGGCCCTGCGTCCCGCCCACTGGTGCTTACGTTGCTGTCCAGGCCCTCGATGACCTCGATGCCGTTGTGGCTGAGGTAGAGCTCCCGCAGGTTCACCAGACCCTGCAGCCCCTCGATCTTGGTCAGCCGGTTGCTCTGCAAGATGGCGGCCAGGCCCCGTGAGGCGCGGGGCCGCAGGAGGCTCCAGCCCCTCCCCCTATCCACCATGCGGGCCCGCGGGCGGGAGGGGGCCGGGCCCCGCAGCCCACCTGCACGCTGAGCACGGTCAGGCAGGACAGCGCGTCCAGGTTCTGCAGCTTCGTGATCTTGTTCTTCCCCAGGAACAGGCTCTCCAGGCCAGTGAGCGCGTCGATGTTCTCGATGGCCTGGGGCGGACGAGGCGTGGGTGAGGCCGGCCGTGGCCTCTCCCGGGGGATCCGGGGACCGCAGGCCCAGCCCCAGCCGATGCCGCATGGGCAGGGCTCAGTGGCCGACCCCCAGGTGCCTCGACTCCGCGGGAGGGCGACGCAGGCTGCCGGGCGTGGGCCCCGCTGGACAAGGTCTCCCTAGTGGACCCCAATGGCCGCGGGGCAGGTCCGGGAGGGTGGGACTGGGCCCACCCTCTGCGCTGCCACCTGCCCTGCCTGTGACCCGCCCGCCACGCCGCCCCTGCCCTGCCAGGGCCTCCGCTGATGCTGCAGTACCGGGCCCGGGTAGCAGCCCTCCTCCCCGGCCTTGGCCTCCTGGGTCAGGACTCGGACCGCTCGCCTCTCCCCGCGGTGCCCGCTCGGGGGCGGCCGCAGTCACGGGCAGGGGACCCACCCGGATGCGGTTGGAGCCCAGCTCCAGCATTTGCAGCTGCCGCAGGCTGCTCAGGTTCTCAATCTTGCTGATCTTGTTGTTGACCAGGAAGAGCTTCTTCAGCTGCGTCAGCTGCTCGACCCCCTCGATGCTCCGCAGCAGGTTGAAGGACACGTCCAGGACCCTGGGGCGAGGGCGCGGCGCTCAGGCGGTGTCCGCAGGGCAGGTGGAGGGCACGGGCTAGGGCTGCCCGCAGCGGCGTGGGGGGAGGGGGGCTTGCAGGGCTGGGGCGGGCCGGGACTCACTCCAGCTCCGTCAGCGCCTCCAAGTTCTCGATCTTCTTGATCTGGTTGTCATACAGGTCCAGCTCCCGCAGGCCGCGCAGCCCCTCCAGGTTCTCGATGCACTTGATCAGGTTTTGACGAAGGCAAAGCGTCTGCGGGAGAAGGGGTCGTCGAGTCGGCATGGGGGGGGGCGTGCCTGTGGACAGAGCACTGGGGCCCCACTGAGGACACTGCGGGGCCCAGGCAGGGCTGCCACCTCCCGCTGGGCAGGGCGGGTGGCTGAGGAGCCTGCGGGCTGGAGGAGCAGGGCTGGCGGGCACACAAGGGTGGGGGCTGGGGCTCGGCCAGGAGCACGGCACGGGGGCTGCCCAGGACAGGGCAGCTGCTCACCTTCACCTTCTTCAGCACCTCGAACCCCTCGATCCTCCCGATGCGGTAGTGATTGAGATCCACATCCTGGAACAGAGCGGGACGGCGACCGCGAGGGCCTTTAGTGTCCTCTGACTCCTGGTGGCTTCACACTACGCTGGCCCCAGAACAGCCCCGCCCGCCCTCTGGTGTCCTCCGCATACGCACGCCGAGGGGGTTCCGCCCCAAGCACCCACGTGACACACAAGCGGGTGGCAGTTCACTCGCCAGGCGCCCCGGTGGTTACACAGAGAGGGTGTCATCGCTTGTGTTAATCGGAGCAGGGAAGCCCGGGGCCAGGCCCACGTCTCGCGGGAACTCGCCCACTGACCCGGCACTTTCACAGGTGACCTGGGCTCTGGTGGCCGGTCCAGCCCAGCTCACCCCGGGGCCCGGTCCTGAGTGTGCCCTTACCTCAGCGTCTTTGTCCAGGCTAATGGTTTCCATGTCCACAGGCAGCGCCTGTCCTTCTGGCAGAACAAGAAGAAAAGCCCACTCAGCGCCCCCACCCCCCCCATCCTGGGCAGAGCCCCAGCCAGCCTGATGGGGCCGAGCATGCACAGGCCGGGGCGCACAGAGCGCCCCTCCAACTCAGGCTCCCAGCTTCCTGTGTCCAGCTACCAGCCACAGTCTGCAGGCTTCTGCTGCACCCCAAACCCCAGAACTGGCGGGGACGGAGGGAGCGGGCGGCCGAGCAGGCCCTCATGCCCCGGCTGTGGCGATAAATCAGGCCGTGTGAATTCAGGTCGAGCAGGCGAGCCCTCCGACATAGCAGTCCCGCCCCAGATCAGGCAAGGACACGCCCAGGCCCGCGCCAGTCATTCTGCACCGGGCAGCAGGCGGGTGGGCAGGTGGGGGGGTCTGCCAGCTTCTCGGGCCGTGTGGGTGGGCGCTCACACGTCTGGCAAAACAAGCTCACGTGCAGGCCGTGAGCAGCGGCCTGAACGTCCTTGCGACAGTCCAGGCCCCGGGGAACAAAGCGTGAGGCGGTCTGACTTGAGACAAACTTGTCAATCCAGGCCGGGGCATGGCAGGCCGCCTGGACCAGGGGGCCCCCAGGCGCCCCAACCCTGCGGCTCTATAGCACACCCGACGGGCGCTTCGGGGCGTTCTCTGCGCCTCAGACTAGGTTGCCGTGGTTACCACGGCACAAGGAGCACGGTGCTATTTTGGAAATGAGCTTTTTGACAAACTCGCTCAGTATCATTAAAACCAGACACAATTATCATTGCCTCAAAACCCAAACGTTCTACACAAGCCCGGAAACTCGCAGCCCAAGGCCCCTCAGCCGCTTCGTGCTGCGCCCCCTCTGCCCGCACCTGGGCACACCTGCCACACGCGCCTCCTGACCAGGACGGTCTCAGCCGCCCGCCCCCACGCGTCGCCCCACTGAGTTCTGTCTCGGCAGGTGACACACGCCTTCTAGTCAATTCTTCAGCCCGTCCACGGACTGTTTCTTTTCAACATAAACTGGTTTTCTAGGCAAAAACCCCAAAAGGCCCGGGCTGCGGTGGGCAAGGCCGCGCCCTGCTGGAATGAAGCGGCTTTCCTAGCCTCTAAGGGATTCGGAGCTGGGCTCAGGCCGGGCCCGCGGAGCCACGGCACCCACAGGCGCTCTGGGTCAGTGGGGGCGGCCTGCCCGAACCCACAGAGGCCCCTGCCCTCAGACGGTACCTTCTGGGTCCTCCTCCCTCTGCTCCTGCTCCTCCCTGTCGTGCAGGCTCTGCTGGCTGAGCTCGGACACAATCCCGCGGTTCGGCTGCGTCCCCCCTTCGTCTCCAGACTCCTCGGACTCCACCCGCCTGTCAACTGAAGGCGGCAGTGAGAGCTCGTACCCGCTCCGGGGCGACCCCGGCATGACGCGAGACCTCCGTCGGCACACCCGTGCGGGCCCCCTCAGAACACCCGGGCTGACGCGCCCGCACCACCAGGGGTGGACAGTGGCGGGGGCTTGGGGCGGTGGCAGACACCGGTGCAGCGTCGAGACCTGGGTCCTGCCCTTGAGAACCGGCCGGCGGGATCCTGGGAGCCCTGGTCGCCCCTCCGCCCGTGACCCTCGCCGAGGGACGCTGCGGCCATCGCCGCACTCCTTCGTCCGGGCTCCCCCAGCCCCCTGGCTGCGAGAGCCCGTGTGCCACAGCCCGGTCTTGAGAGGGATCAGAAGCCGCTCAGATCAGGCTGCGGGAGCTCTGTGGGGGCCCCCAGGCCTGGGAAAGCACGGCTGGAGCTCAGGGCACCGAGGCCAACTCAAGCCTTGAGCCAGACTGTCAATAATTCCCGCCTTCTGCATTTTTGGGGAAATGTGCGAGACCCAAGGACGGACAGAGCACTTGGGCTCACGAGGCCCAGGCCTGCAGGGGTGCGCTCTGCGGGGGCACAGGGCACTGGGGGCGCCAGGACGTCGCATCCAGGCCGAGGAAACGGGGAGACTTCTGAGGGCCGCGGAGGGTCCGGGCAGAGGCAGCAGGTAGGGTGACCGGCGCTGGGGCAGGGAACACCCGGGAGGGAGGCGGGTCAGGCGCGGGGGGCGGAGGCGCAGGGCTCGCTGGGGGGCGCGGGAGGCTGCGGCGTGGGCTGGAGAGCGAGCGGGCGCTGGGGCTCCCCCCACCCCAGAGGCCGCACTCCCGCAGGGCCGGGGCCCGCAGGCGCCACCCCCGCCGCCCAACGCGCGGCCGGGCCCAGGCCGGGGGCCGGGCGGGGCCTGGGGGCCGGGTCGGGCGAGCGGACGCCGGCGGCGGCGCGACAGCTGCGAGCACCGGCGCCGCCGCCCCGGGCCCGCCGCCCCTCGCCGCCGGCCGCCCGGCCCCCGGGTCAGGCTCCGCGCGCCGGCGAGGCCCGGCCCGGCCCGGCGCACCTCCCGGCCGCAGCTGTCAGCGGGCGCCCCGCCCCGGCCGCCGCCCCCGGCCTCACCCTCCATCATCTCCTGCGACTGTTGCTGGCCCGCGCCGTGCTCCGCCGCCATGTTGGCTGCTCTTCCCTTCCGGATCTGTCGCCCCAGCCCTCAGCCAATCGGGCTCCGCGCCCCAGCCCGTCCTGCCAATGGAGCCCCAGCGCCGGCCCCGGGCGCCCTACGCGCCTGCGCGGCCCCAGCGCCTCATGGGAGTTGTAGTCCGCCCGCGAGGCCCGCCGCCCGGGACCGCTGCCGCCCGCCGCGGCTCCCCGGCGGGTACAGTGACAGCGCGGCCCCGGGCGTCCGGAGGCGGCGGCGGGCGGGCAGCGGGGCCAGGGGAGGCCAGAGGCGGGCGCGGCCGGGCTAGGCTCTGCGCGGGGCTGCGGAGGGCTGTTCCCCGGCCCTGGGCGGGCAGGCGCGCCCGGGCTCAGGGCCAGCGAGGCCGCGTCCCACCCAGCTCCCGGGGAGCGCCTCGGCCCCGCGGCCCCCGCCGTCAGGGTGAGGCCGCCGAGCGGCGAGCTCCGCGCTGCTCAGCCTTCCGGTCCCGACCCGAGGAAACGGCGACCGCCGGCCGTGAGGGGCAGCCCGCCGGTCTCTTTTGGCCCCTCCGAGGCGCCGTAGGCGGAGTCCGGTGCGTCCCTAGCAACGGTCAGCGCGGGCCTCTCAGCCAGAGCTCTTGAGTCCCGCCCACCGGTGCCGGTGGTTGGCCCACTCTCCTGCCAATCGGCGAGAGCTGCTCTGCGGTTGGCCGGCGTTGGAAGCGCCGTTCTCCTTCCCGCGGCGGGAAAGAGCTGAGCCGGGGACCTGCGCGCCCGGGAGAGGCCGGCTCGGGAGGGCAGCCCGGCGGGTCGCGACCCCGCGCGGCCGTTGGCCCAGCGCGCCGTCCTCTCGCCCGCACCGACGGCCCTCGGGGCCGCTCATCACCGGGGCAGCCCCTGCCGGAAGGTGAGCCGGGCGCGCGCGAGGCCGGCCCGCCCGCACCGCAGCAGGGCAGCCCGCGGCCCTGACCCCTCGCCCCCGCCGGCGGCCAGCGGCCCTGCCCCTCCCTCCTGGGCCGGCGGCCCTGCCCCTCCCTCCTGGGCCGGCGGCCTGCCCCTCCCTCCTGGGGGCCAGCGGCCCTGTCCCCTCCCTCCTGGGCCAGCGGCCCTGTCCCCTCCCTCCTGGGCCAGCGGCCTGCCCCTCCCTCCTGGGCCAGCGGCCTGCCCCTCCCTCCTGGGCCAGCGGCCCTGTCCCTCCCTCCTGGGCCAGCGGCCCTGTCCCCTCCCTCCTGGGGGCCAGCGGCCTGCCCTCTGCCTGCCTGTCTGCGCCAGGCTCCCTTCTTCGCCAGGCTGGGCACTGGCTGACCTGGACATTTGCCTTTCTCCCTGCATCGCTCAGTGAACAGGTGTCAGCTCCACCTGGGGTTTCTCAAGGGCTCCTGTGCCCCGTCCCGACTTTCCCGGCACTGCTTGGCGCTAAGATCTGCTGGGGTTGGCATCCCCCAGTCACTCTGGAAGGGTCTTTGAGAAGGTTCTGTAGGCGCACGGCGTCTGCGAGTCCGTCTTGGGGTGGAGTTGGTCAGGGCTGAGGAGGCCCCGAGGTGCTGGCCTTACCTGTCCAGCTCCTGCCCTGCCCGGTGGGCCCAGCTGCCCCGGGGCGTGTGGGGATTCACCTGCAAGGGTCTCCGCTTTGCTTGGGGGGCTCAGTTGCACTGGTGCCTCTTCCCAAGAGCCTGGGCTGGCCTGCGCCCTGAGGGCGCCCTTCTCGCATCCTGGCCAGCGTTCCTGCAGCCGCCTCATGTCCACTGTCTCCGAGGAAGGTCGTGTTGCCGAGGTCCAGAGGAAGCAGGCTTACAGCCTCGGCCAGTGATCCCGCACAGCCATGCGCTGTGCTGCTGCCCAGCCTGGCCCTCCTGAGGGCTGGCCACTCCCGGCTGTCCCCTGCTCTGTGCTCTGGCTGGAGGAGGACGGTGCTCTGGGGGACTCCCCGTGTGGCACCCACGGGCTCAGAAGCTGCCTGCGAACCCCTGCTACTGTCTGGCTGAGGGCTTCCCTCACCCTGGGAGATGGGCACTTTGGAGCTCCACCCAGAGCCCACGGCCACCCCAGACCCTTAGCCTGGCCAGGCCCTGCTGCTCGGCCTCTGTCTCGTGAGGCCCATTGGGGAAGAGGCGCTGGAGGCGGGAGCAGGAGGCCCGGCCTGGGCTCCACACCGGCCCCCACCAGCAGAGGGGTGTGGGCCCCCCAGACGGTGCTGAACTGCTGTCCTGCAGGCGGCCCCCAGGAGGGCGCTTGGTGGAGGGAACAGGGTTCGCTGCTTTTCCCCCTCTCCGTGTACAGACGTGCCGGCATCTGAAAGTCCAACGCCGAGAACAAGGGAAACCCGCCGCGCCAGGCGTCCTCTCGACCCCTGGGTCAGATCCCGTGGCCACGCGCGGCTGCTCCGCTGGCAGCTACAGCGGCGGTTCTGGGGCGTCTGGTCCCCAGAGTTGGGAGGGCCCTCTCCCAGGGCTCCCCCCCGCCTGCTTTCAGCCGGGCCTGCCCTTTCGGCTCTCCCCTCCCCAGGCCTCCCTGGCGTCTACCGGAGAGGCTGACCCAGAGCAGCCGGGTCCGGCCGGGAGCCACTGGGCTCAGCCTCTGGGCGGGGCTGATGGCTGCAGCACGCCCGAATCGGGACGCCACCCACTCGCTCTCTTCCAGGTGACGCGGGCCCCGTGCCGCCCTTCCCCATGGAGGACAGCGGCCTGCCGGCTGCGGGCGGGGAGCAGGGGGAGCTGGGCCAGAGCCTGCTGTCGCCGGTGCCCACCGAGCGCCCTGCTGCGCCTAGCAGGTCCTTGCCGCTGGCCCACAGGCCCCTGAGCAGGAGGCACGGGCTCACCAAGCTGTGCCAGAGCAGGATGACACTCTCAGGCAAGCGCCCGCCCCCTCGCGGAGCCCCCACAGGGCAGGCCCCGCCGGCTGTGCCCCCAGGGTTGGGCTGGACGGCAGGGGTGGGTAGCCCCACTTTTTGTTTCTGCGCAGTGGGTGCGCCTGGAGCCTGGCCACAGCGAGGGAGAAAGCTCTGCCTTTGGGGGCTTGACTGCAGGGGCATGCTTGAAGTTGGGGGTCTGAACACCAGATGCCTGTTGGACACAGGGGAGATGGCTGGGGCCACGGTGGGGGTTGGAGCTCACGGCATGGGGAGCTGAAGGGCCGGGCGCGTTCAGAGGGTCCCCGGAGGCGGCGGCTGGGCCGGCCAGTGTGGACGGGACGGCTGGGGCACATGGGCAGTACCGGAGGTGAGCGGTGACTGGAGGCTGCTGCGAGCCTGAGCCCGGCCCAAGCTCGTGGGGGGCCCAGCTGAGCCGGCTGGGAGGAGGGGGGCCGGGGCAGCAGCTAGCTGGCCGAGCGGCGTCCAGCCTCCGAGGAGGGGCCGGGGAGGCCACAAATTGAGAAAATTGGGGAACTCTCAGGTGGACATGGGAGTGGGGGCAGGTTTGCTGTTTTGAGCTGCTGAGGCTGGGCTGGGCCGGGGCCGGGGCTGGGCTGGGCTGGGCTGGGCTGGGCTGGGCTGGGCTGGTGCTGGGCTGGTGCTGGGCTGGGCTGGTGGGGGCTGGGCTGGTGGGGGCTGGGCTGGGCTGGGCTGGTGGGGGCTGGGCTGGTGGGGGCTGGGCTGGGCTGGGCTGGGCTGGGCTGGGCTGGTGGGGGCTGGGCTGGGCTGGGCTGGGCTGGGCTGGGGCTGGGCTGGGGCTGGGCTGGGGCTGGGCTGGGCTGGGCTGGGCTGGGCTGGGCTGGGGCTGGGCTGGGCTGGGGCTGGGCTGGGCTGGTGCTGGGCTGGGCTGGGCTGGGCTGGGCTGGGCTGGGCTGGGCTGGGGCTGGGCTGGGCTGGGCTGGGGCTGGGGCTGGGCTGGGGCTGGGCTGGGCTGGGCTGGGCTGGGCTGGGCTGGGCTGGGCTGGGGCTGGGCTGGGGCTGGGCGGGGCGGGGCTGGGCTGGGCTGGGCTGGGCTGGGGCTGGGGCTGGGCTGGGCTGGGCTGGGCTGGGCTGGGCTGGGCTGGGGCTGGGGCTGGGCTGGGCTGGGCTGGGCTGGGCTGGGGCTGGGCTGGGCTGGGCTGGGCTGGGGCTGGGCTGGGCTGGGCTGGGCTGGGCTGGGCTGGGCCGGGGCCGGGGCTGGGCTGGGGCTGGCTGGGTGTGGGAGGGGCCAGGGGGCCAGTGTGTGCGCTGGGTTAGGCAGGGTGGGGGGGTTCTTGCCACCACAGAAGGGTGGGGGCGGAGCATTGGTCTTGGGGCATCCTGGCAGAGGCCAGGGGTGAGGAGCATGGAGTCAGTGGACAGGATGGGAAAGCTGGTTTCTGGGAGCAGTGGGGGCAAACCTGGGGGTGGTGAGAAGGGGTTCGGGGGAGGGGAGTGGACCTCGCAAGGGCTTCTGAATGAGGGGCTCCCCAGGGTGGGTGGGCTCAGCAGTGGGGGGCGCCGAAGTGTGCCCTGGTGGCCCCAGCCTCCCTTTCTTTCCAGAAGACCGCTGGAGCTCCTACTGCCTGTCCTCGCTGGCGGCCCAGAACATCTGTGCCTGCAGGCCGCTGGGCCCCCCCACGCCTGAGCAGGCTGACCAGGGGGGCTCGCTGGCCAGCACGTCCTGCTGCTCGCTGCTGCGGGGCCTGTCCTTGGGCTGGCCGGCGCCCCTGCTGCCCACCCCGGCGTGCAACCCCAACAAGGCCGTGTTCACCGTGCACGCCAAGACCACGGAGGTGCCCACCCCGGGCAGGCCAGGCGTGCAGGGGGCTTGGGCTCAGAGACGCATCCGGTGTCCTCCAGCAGCTGCTTGGGTTTTGGGGACCTGGACGGAGCCCATCAAAGCAGACGGCCAGACAGGGGTTCAGGGCAGGCGTTTGTGGTGGGAGGGGGTGTCGACGGCCGTCAGGCTGGGTTCTCCGGGGTTGCCAGGCGCCCTTGAGCCCATGGTCAGGCCAGGGACCTGAGTCACACACACCCCTGTCCAGGGGGCAGGCCCGAGGAGGGGAAGCTGGTGCGGCCTCTTCAGTGCCTGAGGCCCGTGTCTTGGGTTTCTCATACTCACCCCGAATTTCAAACACACGAGTGAGCATTTGAAGTGTGGGGGGTAAGGGGAGTAAGAAAGGTCAGTGGCCCTGCTGCCGGGTTGCTGGACCGGCCAGGACCTCCTGGTGTGGTGGCAGGACCTGGGCGCTGGGGCGGGGCAGGGGTCCTGGGTGGAGCAGGGCCCAGCCGTCCCTTGCCGCGGCTGCATCTTCCGACGTGGGCGGAGGCGTCCTGCGCGTCTCTGTCTGAGGGTGGGGCCGCCTGCTCGGAGGCGGTGGGCGAGCTCACGGGGTCATGGGCTCTGTCCCAGGCGTGCTGAGCCCGCCGCCGCAGAGCTCGGGAGGGCATCTGGGCCGCCGCCGCTCTGGGGGCCAGCGCAGCCCTCTGTGCCGTCCCCCCAGATCCTCGTGGCCAACGACAAAGCTTGCCGGCTTCTGGGCTACAGCAGCCACGACCTGATCGGCCAGAGGCTCACGCGGTTCTTCCTGAAGCCGGACCCCGAGGTGGTGCAGGCCCTGAGCGAGGAGCACGTGGAGGCGGACGGCCACGCCGCGGTGGTGTTCGGCAGCGTGGTGAGCGCCCCTGGGGCCGGCGCGGCGGGGCCGTCCTCGCCGAGGCCGGGCTGTGGGCGGCGGGCTCCGGCGGCCGTTGTGGAGCGAGCAGGGCCCCGGCCCCGGCGTCGGCCCCAGTCAGCCCGCTGTGCCGCAGGTGGATGTCGTGAGCCGCGGCGGGGAGCGGGTGCCGGTGTCCGTGTGGATGAAGAGGGTGCGGCGGGAGCAGCGCCCGTGCTGCGTGGTGGTGCTGGAGCCGGTGGAGCGGCTGTCGGCCTGGGTGGCCTTCCACGGCGACGTGAGTGCTGGCCGCGCCGTGCCCTGGGCTGCCTGGCGGCCGGGCGGGGCGGGGTGCGGCTCTGCCCTGGCGGGGAGCCCGGCTGGACACCCCCACCTCACGCCCGCTCGCCGCAGGGAACCATCACAGCGTGTGACGGCCTCTTCGCCCGCCTGCTCGGCTTCGCGTGCGCGGAGGACGCGGCCGGACAGCGCATCACGGAGCTGATCCCTTCGCTGCAGCTCCCCAGGCCCGGGGGACTCGTCCCGCAGGTAGGGCGGCCCCAGCTCCACGCTCCGGCTGCTGGGCTGGAGGATGTGGGGCTTGGGGCGGCCCTCGGGTCCCCTGCAGCCCCCCAGCGCAGGTACCCGTCTCCCAGCGGCAAGTGGCTGTCATGCCGGAGGCCTGACTCCGGGGTGGAGACTTACTCCTGGGGCCAGAGCCCGGGGCTCCCCGCAACGGCCACGAGTCCCCTGCAATGGCCCCACGAGCAGCCCCGCCTTCCCCCCAGAGTCTCAGGATCCAGAGGTCTGTCGGGAGAGCCACAGACGGCACCACCTTCCCCCTGAGCCTGAAGCTGAAGCCTGCGCCCAGCGGCGAGGGGGCGGCGGGCGGCGGGGCCCCCCCGGGCGGCTACTCGGCCTCCGTCTGGGTGTTTTCCACCATCAGCGGTCTCATCACTCTCCTCCCCGACGGCACCATCTATGGCATCAACCACAGCTTCGCGCTGATGCTGTTCGGCTACGGGAAGGCTGAGCTCCTGGGCAAGGTGGGCCGGTGGGCGGTGCCACGGGAGGGCTCAGGACCCCAGGGCCAGGTGTTCGCCGGCCTCCTGCCCTGGTCCCAGTTTTCTCCTGACTCCTTTGATGCAGAGGGGGGTGCGTCCCCATATGCCCAACCCAGGTACCGGCTGACCAGTCTGCCCGGCTGCCCCGCAAAGGGGTCGCCACAGGCGCAGGCTTCCCATGCCACACCCAGGTGTTGGGCTCCAGATGGGCCCTTGGGCCAAGCAGAGTGGGGGGGGTCACTCACTCCACACCGGGGTCTCCGCATGCCTGGGTTCCCCTCTGTGGTGGTCCCGTGGCTCCCAGGGCGCGAGGGGCTGATGTGGGTGCTCCCCACCTGGGCCGACCCCAGCCGGGGACAGCCTGCTGGGGCTGTGGCCTTGGGGGGCCCTGGAATGGGCCCCGGGTTCTCCACAGAAGCCCCAGAGGCTGCAGGCTGGAGGGCATGGAGCAGACCGAGCGGAGGGCGTTCAGGGGTGCGGTGGACACGCTCTGGGGGCAGGTGGGGCTGGCCTGGGTGATAGGACAGGGTCCGTGGACACTCGCAGGGACTGGGGCCCTCCCGTGGAGGCTTCTGCGACCTCCGTGCCCCTGCCGGGGTTGCCCAGCCTGCTGCGGAGTGGGGCTGCAGACTGGGCGCGTGGGAGGTGCCAATGGGGCTTGGGCCTGGCAGGCAGGGGCCCGGCCAGGGCGAGGCTTGGATGGGGTGTGGACAGGGCTCGGAGGGGCGTGGCAGGGGCTGACGCGCGATTGTTTCCCAGAACATCACCTTCCTGATTCCCGGCTTCTACGGCTGCATGGACTTCAGCTATGATGGCTCCCTGGCCCTGCCGGACCTGACCAACAGCCTGGACACTGAGGATCAGGGTGTGCCAGAGGAGAGAGCCGCCCACCCCCTGCCAGGCTGGTGCCTTGCCGAGGCAGCCCAGGGTGAGGCCCTCCCGCACCCCGCCCCAGCATGACCCCCCTCTCCTGGCCCCATGCCGGCCCCTCACGACCCCCGCGATTCCCTGTGCTGCCCAGAGGGCCACGGGGGTCAGGCTGGGGCCGCTGTCCTGCAGCTGGAGACTGGGCAGCTGAGGGTCACGCTCTGCTCGAGCCACTGGGTTCTGCTGGTCAGGTGCAGCCCCAGACCCCCAGAGCGAGAACAGAGGTCCACGGTGGCCAAGAGGAGCTGGATTCAGGACAGGCCTGGTGGTGGTCACTGAGACAAGAGGACTGAGTGTGACATCGCCACCAGGTCCTCCTGCCCGCCTCGTGCTCGCCAGTGACCCAGATCGGCCTCCAGCCGAGACCCTGCAGCCTGTGGGAAGCCAGGGAGCCTTGACCGGGACCCAGGCCCACACGGACCACGGGGGCCACCCTGACGCCCCCCTGTTTGCACCCGCCCCGGGGTAAGTGTTCGTGGGAGGGGGTTGGGCAGCAGAGACGTCCTTCTGGGTGGGGGCAGCAGCAGCACAGGCAGAAGGTGGGTGTAGAGGCCTGCCTGCCAGCAAGGGCTCGCCCCTGGCCTGCCCCGCCCCTGCCCAACCTCTCAGCGCCTCCCAGACGTCCTGGCTCCCAGGTCTGGAGACTCAGCTGGACCGCAGAGAGTGGACGCCAGCGCACTTTTCTCATGAGTCATTTGAATGTTCTCTGGGTTTTCAGCGGCGCCGCCTGCCCTTTGGAGACACCATTGATGGGGGTGGGAGGAGGGGTGCGGGGTGGGGCCCGGGCCCCCAGCTTGGCCATGCTGCCGCGCTCGGCTGCCTCTGTGTGTTTTCGAGGAGTTTTCTCTTTTTCAAAGCCGTCTCTGGTGCTTCACCTGAGGCCGGGCAGACCCCGCAGGGCAGCTCTGCCTTGCCCCGGCCTCCCGGGGTCAGCCCCTGGCTGGCCCTCCCATCCGACGGTGTTTCCCGTCATCTGAAATCACTGGTGCTGCTTGTCACGGCCGGCCCAGGCGCCGCGGCACCCCCCCCTTCGCTGTCCCTCTGGAGCCAGGACCCACCCTGAGCGCCCAAGGGGTGCCTCCTGCGCGCGGGCTGCGTGAGTGCCCGCGCACGCGCTTCTCGAGGCCCGTCTGCTCCGTGGCCTCTGCCACGCTCGTGCCAGCGCTGTGGCTCCCGCGTGTTCCCTGTGGGCGGCTCCTGCAGGGCCTTTCCAGGCTGACCACTGGCTGCCTCTGGGGCCGGTGGGCGGCGGGACTGGTCTGTCCGCCGTGCCTGTCCAGGGCACTGGCTCAGAGGGGCTCCCCGAGCCTTGGCTGTGCGGTGAGGGACGCACGATGCCTGCGCCCTGCGCTTGCCTGGGTCACGCCTGGGAGGAGCCGCCCCATGCGCTAGGGCTGGACCCGTTCCCGGCCGTCTCCCGTGGCTGCGGCCTGGGCTGGGGCCAGCAAGTGCTGTGAGTCTGTAAGACCCCAGGCTCGTGGGCGAGGTGCCGGGGCGGCAGGCGGGCGGGCGGGCGGGCAGCACACGCTGCAGGACGTGGCTTGGAGAGTGGGGGTGGAGACTGCGCTCGAGCCTCTGGCCTGTGCTTGTCTGCGTGTGGGAGGCCCCGCACCCCCTCGACTCCTACAGCACCCATTACCACCCCAGGGCGGACGGCCTGCCTGGAGGGAGCCCCCCGGCCCGGGGCGGGTGGACGGCAGTGGAGAACCAGCAGCAGCGCACAGCCCGGGGTGATGTTGAGCCCCCAGCGCTGGGACGAGGCGGGCCTGGCCCCACCGGCTCTCCGGCTGGTTCTGAAAGCCTAGCCCTCACCGCAGCCGGCAGCTGGCATGTACACACGCCCAGGGCCTGGACAGGCCTCAGCAGGGCCGACAGCCCCGAGCCCGGGCCCCACACCGCTGGCCAGCTGACGGGACCCAAGGTCCAGGGGGACACGCGTCAGGGAGGCCCAAACCTGGCCTCTGGGGAGCTCCCCGGGGCCTCCGCCCCGCTGTCGCCCTGTGGCCCGGGCAGCAGGGAACTGCAGAGCAGCCGCGCGGGCAGCTCCTCGGCCTGCTACGCCAGGGCCATGGACCTTCCCGGGGCGCCCGACCCTGCGCCAGTCCAGGACGCTGGCCTGCTCTCCCTCTCCTGGCACCTGAGGGAGCTGTACTCCAGCGGGCCGGCCAAGCTGCCCCGGGCGCCCTCGCCTCCGCAGGCTGGCCCTGACGTGGACGTGGGCGAGCCGGATGCCCCTCGGGACAGGGAGCGCCTCCTGCTGAGCACCTACTTCCAGCTGCCCGGGGTCCCGCGGGGGCTCGAGCGGGCCCCCTCTCCCGAGGCCGGCCAGGCCAGCGGCAGCAGGGAGGGGCCGAGGATGGACGTGCAGGCCACCTCCACGCCGGTGCGGGCAGCCAGCCCGCCGCCCCCCGGGGCCACCAACCCCTCGCGGGAGATCCAGGAGGGCACCTTCGCCGGGTGCTGTTTCCACCGGGACGGCTCACAGCTGAGTACGCCAGGTGCCCCGCCGGCGGGAGGACACTCCATGGGCGGTGGGCGGCCCCCCTAGCCGGGCCACGCCTCGCAAGGGCCTGGGCAGTGTGGCTGAGGGCGCCTGGTGCTGGGCCCTTCGCCCTTGGGCTGGGCCTTGCTCTGTGTCCTTCTGGCTGCGTGGGGTCTGGCTGGGTGTTCATCATGCTCATGGCCGGGGCCTCCCCAGGGCTAGGACACAGGCGGGAAGGGCCGGTAGGGTCTCTGAGAGCCCATCCCAGAGGCCGCCACCGCTGGTGTCAGCACCAGGAGCTCGGCTGCCGGGGTGGGGGTGAGGGGTGGGGGAGGCAGGCGCCCCCTGCAGGGGGGTTCTGGTTCTCATGGGCAGTTGGGGGGCCTCCCACGGGCTTCCCTCTGCTGGCCCTGGGCCCGCCCCCGCGATGCAGGGCAGGCGCTGACACCAGCCCCCCCAGGTGTGCAGTTCGAAGTGAGGCGCGTGGAGCTGCAGGGCGCCACCACCCTCTTCTGCTGCTGGCTGGTGAAGGACTCGGCTGCCCGCACCCGCCTGCTGCTGGCCAGCCTGCCGGGCTCGTCCCTGTCCACATGGGAGCCGCCCATGTCCAGCCCGGGCGAGGTCGGTGCTAGCACAATAGGGGGCTTATCCGCCCGGTCCCCATGGCCGTGTGTGGGTTTGGTGGGTGAGCCCTGCATGCCGGTGGGGGGATGCGTCCGCCAGGCGCCCAGTGCAGGGCGAGGACACAGGGTTGGGCGATGGCTGCGCTCTGCCTGGGCCCTCAGACGCTGCTGCCTCCGCAGGTGCTCCGGGCCAGGCCCTGGTTTGAGGAGGTGCCTGCGGCGGCTGCGGGGCTGGAAGGGCTGGCGGCCTGGGAGGGCGCCTACTCCCTCAAGTACAGCACGCAGAGCCCGTTGGGCAGCGGAGCCTTTGGCTTCGTGTGGACGGCGGTGGACAAGGAGGCGAACAGGGAGGTACTTGACCCCACCACCGCGCAGCGGCCAGCCCTCAGTGGTGCGGTCAGGGCGGGCTGGGGGCGTCAGCGTCATGGGTGGGCTCGGGACTGGGCTTAGGCCCGGGGCCAGGGCTCCAGGCAGCGCGTGCGGGTGGCGCCGGCCCACCCGGCCCCGCTCTGATGTCGGCCATACCCGGGGCCGGCAGCCCAGCCACTCTTGCCTCCGCGCCCGGCAGCCTGGGCCTCACACCTCCCGCCAGGCCCACTGGGACTGGCCCGTGGCGATGCCGCCCGTCCCAGGCAGCGGCCCTGAGAGCGCTGGCTGCGGGGACGCAGTGCGCCCTTGTCTCCCTGCCCCGTCCCTGCATGTCCTGCCTCTGCCCTCCTCCCGCACCCGCCTGGCCCCCCTGGCCACAGCCCCTCCGCCTCCTCCCGGGCAGAGCCTTTGGGCTGAGGGCACTGCCTCCAGCTCGCTGGCTGCCTCTGCAGGGTGCTTTGGCGAGGACCTCTCCTCCTCCCTGGCCGCTGCAGCCCCTCTGCCTGGCCCAGACTCAGATTTGGCCGCGCCCCACGCGCCCCAGTGTGGGCCCGTGCTGGCCATTCCCGGGGTGCTCCGGCTGGCGCCCCGCATGGGGTCATCTGGCCAGGCTGGCAGGAGTCACCCATCTCTGTTTTCAGAGAACGGCCTTTGCTCGGTTACGCCCGCGTCGCTAGCTGCCCTCGTCTCGTGGTTTCCGTTCACACGTTTCTCTGTTGTCCGTCCTCGGTTGTTCTGGATCCAATTTGCTTTCCTTTTTCTATCCGTTAAGGTGGAATTGGGCCGTTTCTTAGCCTTCCCTCTTAAACGTCGCTTTCCTAACGTACGGATTTGACGTTCGGGATTTCTCTCTGACGGGCCCGCCCGCCCCACCGCCTCCCGTGTGTCCCTGCGTCGCTGCGTGTCGCCTGCTCTCCGGGCGTGGGGCTTGCCCAGGTGTCCCGGTTTCTGTTCTGACCCGACCCTCCGCTTGGTCAGGGCCACACTCCGTGTCCTTCCCGCTCCGGACCCCCCAGGGCTGGCCGGAGCACAGTCTCCTGGTGCGCGTCCCCTGGTGCTTCGGGGCAGGACGAGGGCGTCGCAGGCCCTCTCATGCCCTCCCTGGGGCCGGCGCTGCTCCACGGTCCTGCTGGCAGCCCAGCCGCGTCCTGGGGTCAGCTTTGCTTCCTCGCGATACCCCTGGAGACTCGGCGTCTCGGGGCTGATGGGCCAGAGGCTGCCCTCGTCACTGCACCCTCACGGTCGTATCTGAGAAGCCCGTGCCCGAGGCCACAGGGATGGGCCCTTAGAAGCATCACAGCTCCGGGTGTCTGATGCATCCTGAGGTGGCCTGGGGGCCCTTCCTTCGCCCGTGGCTGTCCAGTCCCGTTGGCCTCAGGCCATCCTTCCCCGGCGGGCAGGGTCCTGGACCCTCTCCGGAGCCTCCGTGCTGCGCTGGGCAGGCCGGGCTGGTGGGCACCATGCCCTGTGTCCTCGGCCGCAGGGCCTGCGGGGGGCGGTGGGCGGGCCGGCGGGCAGCGGGGCCGGCGCTGCCCCTCGGCCTCCCGCAGGTGGTGGTGAAGTTCATCAGGAAGGAGAAGGTCCTGGAGGACTGCTGGGTGGAGGACCCCGAGCTGGGGCGCGTGACGCTGGAGATCGCCATCCTGTCCCGGGTGGAGCATGCCAACATCATCAAGGTGGGCGGGCCTCGGCGGTGCCCGGGCGGCCGGGACGTGTGTGCCCCAGCGGGCCGGACCCACTCTGTCCCTTTGCAGCTGCTGGACGTGTTCGAAAACCAGAGCTTCTTCCAGCTGGTGATGGAGAAGCACGGCTCCGGCCTGGACCTCTTCGCCTTCATCGAGCGCCACCCCCAGCTGGACGAGCCCCTGGCGAGCCACATCTTCCGGCAGGTGGGCGCCGGACGGGCGGGGCGGGCTCGTGGGAGCAGAGCTTGTGGGAGCAGAGCTCGTGGCTGACGCAGGAAGTGAGGTCGGGCGGGGGGACACAGCTGGAGGTGGGGGCTGCCTGGGCCTGGCCCGGCGCCGACCCATGGCCGGGATGCGGCGCCCTTGCCCCGTGCTGAGGCTCGGCCGCTGCCGCCCACACACGCCTCTGGGTGGCCCGAGGGGTAGCTGAGCTCGCCTCAGGCCGCTGTTTGTCTCACTCTGGTCGGAGTTGGTGCCGACGTGGGGTGTGGAGGGTTTGGCGGGCAGCGCCTCCCATGCCAGGTTCACAGGAAAGGCGGCGGCTCCGGTCAGACCTCCGGGCTCTGGGGAGCTTGGGCGCGGGCCGGGAGAGCGGGCGGCCCCCAGACCTGTCTCCCTGGAGACACTGCGGTGTCCAGTGGTAGCTCCCATGGATGGATGGTCCTTCCACGCTGAGGCCCTCAGCCATTGCTGGTCTCAGGCAATGGACCCCCTCCCCCTGCTGGGAGGTCATGGGCCTGTCCACTCTGACTCTCGGGAAGGCCCGGGGTCGGTGACAGGCGCTACTGCCCACGCCTGTCCACTCTGGCCTTGGTCTCTGGACATGGCTGCATGTCAGGGGGCGGCTCTGTGGGCTTGGGCAGCTCCGCCCTCCCACTCCGGTGTGTCCACCCAGAACCGCTGTCAGCCTCTGCCTGTTACGCCGCAGATGCCGCCGGTGCCGCCCCAGGGCCAGCTCCTCTCCTCGGTGCTTGGCTGGCCCCAGAGCTACCCGTCCTGCCCCAGGTGAACGCCGTGCTGTGCATGTGTGTGCCCAGTGCGCATGCCTGGAGGGAGGCTCTGCGGCCACACTGTGCGTTCAGTGCCCGCGCAGCCCTGCGGTGTCCTCGCCGCACATGTGAGCGCAGCTGACGTGTCTGTCCTCAGTCGGCTGGACGGCCACTGAGCCAAGAGCCCGCAGTACCATGGGGTGCTGAGTGCTGCAGCTCAGCACTGCCCCGACAGCTGCGTGCACTGTGGGGAGCACCTGGGCTCACACCTGGGCGCACCTGGGCAGCCATCGCCCTCCCTGGGAGCTCGAGGGCACTGGCGTGGGCCTGCCCCAAGCGGGTGGGCCGGCGGCTGGAGGCCCTGACGCTGTGCTCGCAGCTGGTGGCGGCCGTGGGCTACCTGCGCGGCCGAGGCGTGCTGCACCGCGACATCAAGGACGAGAACGTCGTAATCGCCGAGGACTTCTCCATTAAGCTCATCGACTTTGGCTCGGCCGCCTACCTGGAGCGGGGCAGGCTCTTCTACACCTTCTGCGGCACCATCGAGTACTGCGCGCCTGAGGTCCTTCTGGGACACCCGTACGTGCAGCAGGCTGTGGGGTGGGGGGGGCACTGGGGGCGGGGCCTGGTGGGGCAGGCCTGGTGGGGGCCAGGCGGTGGGCAGGGCAGGGGCGCAGAGAGGGGACAGTACTCCCCCGCGCAGTGTGCTCCCCCTGCCGAGTGCCCCCTGCAATGTGCTCTCTGTCAAGTGCTCCCCCATGTGGGGTGCTCCCGGCCCTCCCTGTCTGCTGGCTTATCACAACTTTGCTTCCCACGCACTTGCCCCTGCAGTCTGGCGCCCAGTGGGGGGCAGTGGCATTGGATGCTGTGCCCCTCATTGGGGGCTGCCCCAGGGCCGGGCAGCAGCTGCCTGCTGAGCGTGTGACCGACCGTCCCTACAGTTACCAGGGGCCGGAGCTGGAGATGTGGTCGCTGGGCGTCACGCTGTACACACTGGTCTTTGAGGAGAACCCCTTCTGTGAGTTGGAGGAGACCATAGAGGCGGCGATCAGCCCCCCATACCTGGTGTCGGAAGGTGAGCACCTGGAGTGGCCTCCTCTGCCCTGGTCTCAACACCAGGCGCCACAACGTGCCTTCAAGCCACAGGATGACCCTTTAGGCTACCCTCCCCTCCCCCGTGGGCACTCTGCGGGGAGAGCGTCTGGAAGTGGCCGCGACCACCTGTGGGCCAGGCCCTGGAGAGACTCGTCCTCGGGTGATGGGGGGGCGCGATCCCCCCATCTGTGCATGCGCGTGGGCAGACAGGCCATAAGGATGGGCGGGGGCAGGGGTTGCCCAGGACTGACGGGACTGAGGGGTTGGCCCAGGTGGGAGTGACACTGCCCTCAGGCCGGGCTCGGGCTGCCTGGTGGCCAGGGCAACCCAGGGCGGGGTGGCAGTGTGGGCTCCTCTGTCTGAGGCTCCCCTGCGGGGCCACGGTGCTGGCCCCTGGCCCTTGCTCCCTGGCCAGCCACCTTCTCGCCGCCGTCCCCACCGGGGTAGTGGTGGGGTCTTTCCTCCCAGGACTCAGGGCACGCTTCAGCCAGTAGCCTTAAAGGAGGGTGTCAGGGCTGTGCTGGAGCCTTGGCTTCCCCCTCCAGGGCTCGCATCGTCTTCCCCTTGGCTGTTCCCTGCACCCACCCCACCATCCTCTGCCCCTCCCCCGCCATCCCCTGCTCCCCCCTGTCCCCCCAAGGGACAGGGCTGTCCCCCAAGGCTGTCCCCCTGTCCCCCAAGGCTGTCCCCTGCTTGTTGGGCTCCTCTGACGGGGCTCAGTGCTAGCCCAGTGGTTGATGCCCACAATAGAGGAAACGGTTGAACTCAGACAGGCCCTCCCCTGGGTGGGCTGAGCTCACAGGGCGGGCGCATCCCCCCTGCGGCCTACCCAGCCAGCGGCCTTTCTGTCCAGCGCTCATGAGCCTGGTGTCGGGGCTGCTGCAGCCTGCCCCTGAGCGACGCACCACACTGGACAAGCTGGCCGTGGACCCCTGGGTGACGCAGCCTGTGGACCTCACCCGCTACACCTGGGACGAGGTGTGCCGCCTCCACAGGCCAGTGGGCCGCCTCGCCGCCCCGGCTTTGGGCTTCGGCCTCCGGCGTCGTCTCAGTTCCAGGGTCTCGGCGGGCACTCCTGCTGGGGCTGGGGCTGATGGGGGCGGGGCGC
>NW_023605176.1:0-27035 GCF_014898055.3 Talpa occidentalis
AGAAGCTGATCCCAGCAGAAGTTAGGAAGATGTCATTCTGCAGACTGTCTCTACCTTTAGCTAAGAAAGAAGTTCAATTTGTAGGCTGTTCATAAAACAAGTTACTAACAATGTTGCCTTCTATAAAGCTTGTCAGTTTTTGAAATGCAGTCAGAAGCAATCTCCATTGAGATTGTTCGCTGCGTTCTGAGTCACTGAAATTGGAAACTATATGTCATAATTCTTAAATAATAGGGCTGGGGGGGGCCTTATTTGTGTCATTATAAACCCTGGCTGGATAAGCATGGTTGTTTTAATTATTAGCCATTACAGTGAGCTTTTGCATTACTTACTAAGTTCTCAGCTACTTCGTCAAGACAGATGTCATTATTCACGGCAGGGTTGGGATACTTAGGATTACCGGGCTAAGAACTTTATGACACAACAATCCTAAACTTTTCTCTTTTTCGACTTGGTTGGGATTTCTCATATTCATCTCCAGATAAATGTTCCTACAAAGGAAAAGGTAAATAATATCTTATTCTGAAATACTTTTGACAGATTTATTAGGGGTATCTGTACTTGATGACAAACACTTACATTATGGGCTTAGCTTCAATAGCTGCAAAATTTGTGTGTGTGGAAAGGTGGGGAGCCAGTATAAACTGCCTGGCAGATCTAAATGGGAAGTCTAGATTAAAATAGATCAAAGATTCAGAATTTCCAGTGCTATCCATATTTCATGGGATCCAAACCTTCGTGCACCAAAGGGGACTAATAACAGTACATAGAGGCATGCTTTATATAGCTGGCACTTCTGCGATAGCTATCAAGTCCCCAAATCCCCCATTCTCCACCCAGTCCTCTGCAAACCTACGTGCAAACACTCTTTAGGCTCAGTTAATCCATTTCTGCTGTCAAATAACCCCCTTTTTTGATCTCTGTTGCGGATCTCAGGGCTCACGGCACTGATGAGCATTTTCAGGTTGGCTGTTGGTGTCCAGGGTTCTCCCTGGGCAATTTCCTTGGGCTTGGTGGGGGTGGTTAAAGGGCCAAGGTCAGGCTGGATCTCCGCCAACACTATATTGGCTGCAGTGGATTCTTTCAGAGGTGTCTTCATTAGTCCCCTTTATGAGGCTCAAAAAAGAGATTTTCCTGGTTTAAAACAAGTAAACAATTAAATCCACTGTAAAAAAAGATTTATTAGATAACTTTTGACTCTAGAAATTGTACAAGAAGTTAGCATAGACTACTGCTAAAGATTATTGCTAATGTCTGATAACGTTGTAAAGTTGGCTAAATCAGTAACTGTATCCCAACGATCACTTGACACTACTTTATTATTGTCTATTTTAAGAGCTAAATTTCTCATTTTTAATTTTGCAACAAAATACAGACCTAAATTTACCTTATGTTCCAAGAATTAAAAAAAAGAGTAAGACTTGTAAGTTTTTTAACTTTTTTTTGAAATAATTTTGGATTTCAAGAAAAGTTGAAGAATAGTATAGAGTTCCCATAAACCTTCCATTCAGCTTCCCCTAACAGGACTGATAATTAAAGTGATCCATATCCCTAAGAGCATCTTTTTGCTCATGATATTGTATATTAAGCAAATGTCTCCATGGCAAAAATCATGACACAGTGATCTGTGTACCTACCTAGTACAATAGTTACATGCAGTGGGTGTTCAATAAAATACCATTGACACGGAAGAGTCAGTGAGCCAAGGAGACAAGGGCGAGGGCTAATATATATGTGGTCAGACTTGGCAAAATCCAGCAGGGAGCAAAGTCCAGAGTGCCTAAGAGCGGGATTTCTGACAGGGAAAGTCAGTTCCTTGAATATTTTACTTTACAGATGAATAAAATGAGGCACAGAGAAGCAAAACTAGTTACTCAAGATCGCAAAGCTACTTCCTGGCAGCTATAGGACTGCCAGTGAGCTTTTAGATGGTAAATTAAGTTAATAAATAAGACTAACAGAAACTATGTCTCATCTACATTTGGACAGAGGGGACTTGACACATTTTTCAGTCTATATCTATTTGAAAGAAAATGCTTACAATAGCAATAAGTAAAAGAAGAGAGAGACTTACTAATCCCTCAGTAACTTCAGGAACAAAAATTAATGGCACTGTTTTATATGTCTGTGACCTCTTAGAATTTATCAAGTGCTTTCCATGTGTATTTTCACTAAATTCTGTAGTCTTATTCTGCAAAAGAGGATACCCAGGCTGAGAGGTCATACAGGACTTGAACCTGGAAGTCCTCAATCCAAGTATGGTGCTCATACATGGAAGTCAATGTGATGGATTCAATGGAGAACCCTAGGAAGGATATGTATCTGAGAGGTGCCAACATCAAAATGGAGTTTTTTTAATGGAGTTTTTTAAAGGCTGCATTCCTTTACTTCAGACTATCAGAAGCAGCAGTAATTCTTATTTCACAAATATCTAAAATACTTTTTAAAAATTATTTATTTTTTTAAAAAGATTTATTTATTTATTTTATACAAGAACCGGGGTACAGGCCAGATGCGCGGGAGGGTGAAAGGATTCACCAGAGACAGAGTGGGGAACAGAACAGGCAGACTGACTGAAATACACTGCTGAGGGGAGCAGCGGGTAAGACAGGAGAGGTCTGCCGCGCCATGTGGGACCCTTGCGGGCCAGCCGGCCAGCAGATCAAACCATTGCTGCAGAGGCTGCAGACAGCTTCACAGCGTGGCGCTCAATAGCCTGCGCCACCAGGGGAGGCCCCAAATATCTAAAACTTTTAGGAAAATTGTATATTTCAACTTTTTTTAAGATATTGGTAGACAGGACTCCAATCACGACATCCTCGCTGACAAGTCTTTTGCAATTTTGCAAAATGTTGATCTCAAAAATAAAGGTTTCATAGCCCCTTAGGTTAAACAGGTTACTGACTTGGTAGAAAACTATCTAAAACAGAAAGTCAGTCTCAAATCAAGTGGAATGCCCTGCCTCAACTCCTACTGCTCAAGAATTCTCAGAAATACTATAATGCAACTAACAAATTTTATTGTTTTTAAAAATAACTTCCTCATGGCTTATCTTTTTGAAATTTCTATTAGAAACTAGCAAGATTACCTAACTCTGGGCAATTCTCCCCCTCTTCAAAAATTAAAATCTCCTTTCTACATGGAAAAGCATTAAGAAGTTATTGAATGCTGACACATCATGGTGTTAAATCAGAATGATATTGCATTTAGACTACACGGATAAATATTGAAGTTAAAAGAGAAGGTTTTGAAGTTATTGAAGTTAAAAAGGTACCTTTTCAGTCTCCATTCTGTAAATTTCTCATTCATTTAGAGTTTCTTCGAAAATGAAAAATCTGAAGTTCCTCCCAAGAGCCTACGGTTCAAGTAGTCCAATCAATTCTATGAAAGAGGTTAGTATCCTAGGAGGAAAAAAAGGAAACAGAAAAAGTTAAAGAAAAACACAACCAGAAGATTCGTTGAAAATCCCTTCAGCAACACAAGCCTTTGAAACAAAGACTCACAAAAATGGACAAACTACATTTACATTTTATTCCCGACCAGGGATCGCTTTTTGGGCGAAGATCCATCAAACCCCAGTAAATTCCTTCAGCCAATGGATCACGAGACCGATCTGTAACCCTCAGAATTTCCCGTGACAACTCCTTCCCACCCTCGAACAAGGCGAGTCCCTCCCAGGACCCCACCGAATGGACGGTCGCAAGCACAGGCACCCACCTGTTCACAGGAGTGAGCGCCCAGCCCAGGTTGCGGCTAATCTTCAAACCCCCCAAGTACCTGGATAAAAGTCTGCATCTAGATGCCTGAACGTCTCCCCTGACACCCACGTGCATAGGCTCAGCAGTAAAGTCTGCGCAAACACCTTGATCGGAAACTTCCAAATTCAGTCCAAACGTCCTAATTCCAAATTAGCTCCAAACGTCCTCTGTCCATTTAAAAAACGCCTTTCGATTAAAACTTCTAAAGTTTCCTTTAAAGATGCAAAGCGCCGTGTATTTGCAACTGGGGCTGCCGGTTCCCGCCACGACGTGGAATCCCACCGGGCGCGGCTGCATCGGCCCCGCCAGGCCCCAGGTGCAGCCAGCCCCGGGCCGCCGCGGTGCTCAGGCTGCGCGCACTTCCCCCTCCGCCGGGCCAGCCGCCCTCCCCCGGGCCCCGTCCGCGCGCCGCCGGCCCGGCAGTTCCCGGACCGCATCCTTGTGGTCTCCAGGGCAACGACTCCCGGCCAATGAGCGAGCGCGGCCCGGGCCTGTGATTGGTCGGCGGCGCCGGAGGCGGGTCCGGACCTTCCGCCCTCGATTTAAAAATTTGGCGCGGAAAGCCGGACCGTGGCCGGCGCCGCCTCTCAGGAGCGCGGGGCTGGAGCGCGGGCAAACCCGCGCCCGGAACCTCGGCCTCCCGGCCCCTCCCCCTCGCCCGCCCCCCACCCCTCAGCGCGGGAGCTCAGCTCCTCCCTCCACGGCCCCCGGCGGAGCGAGAGGCGGGAAACGGCCGCGGCTGCCCCTGCCTGCCCGAGCCCTCTCGGGGCGCCCGGCCGGCCGACGCCGCGCCCCTCTGCGTCCCGCTGACCTGTCAGTTCACCTCACGGCTGGAGTCGACCGGGCTGAGCGGGAACTCCTCGGCACCTCTCCCCCGCTCAGGCCCGGGCAGCCCGCGTGTCGGGCGGGCGGTGGGTCCTTAAGCCGCGCCGAGGTGGGTGCCAGAGGGAACCCCGGGGCCGGGACCGGCGGGCCGGCGGGTGGGCAGAGGGAGCGTGGCCGTCCGGGAGCAGCCAAGCCCCCGATTTGAAATTAACCCGCTCCCTGCGCGAGGCGCTCCCGCGGGCGGGGAGGGGCGCTCCCCTCCCCCACGCCCGCTCGCCCCGGCCCTGCACCCCGCGCGCCAATCCGAGCCTCCAGACTGGGGCGCGCGGCGAATCAGGGTCGGGCGCCGCCCCCGGCTCCCGCCTCCAGGATAGAGATGGGGGGGAAAAGTTCAGCAACTTTTTTCCCTTTTTTTTTTTTTTTTGCAAGCACCCCCTTTTTCTCCTTGCTTGCTCAAAGGTGGAGGAATGAAGTTTGGTTCGTGCGGGACACGCCTGCAGGGACGCGAGCGCCCCGGGAACCCCAATCTGGGGTCACCTCACCTGCTGCTCCGCCCCAGATCCGCTCACCTGCCTTCTGGACCCCGGCCGGGACTGTTCTCCCGTGCGCTTCAGCATCACTTACTGCGCTGCCTGCCCACCGCGCCTCTAGAAATTGGTGGGTGGAGGGAGAAGCGGCCCTAACTGGTGCTCCCCAACTCCTGGGCTCGGGGTCTTGGCGGATCCCTGAGACTCAGGTGTGAGAGGAGGAGCAGGGAGGCTGCAAACCCGCCAAGCCTGTCCCGGCTTCAGCGGTCTTCCCTCTCGCGTCCCACCGGCCCCTCTCTTTTCCCTCCTGGTGGTCTTTCCTCCCGTTCCCCCACCTTTTTTTTTTAAAAATCGGTCTCCAAGCTTCAGCGTGGAATATGGGGACCCGCTCTAGTCCGGCATCCTCATGCTGCAGCCTGGAAGCCGAGCCCCGGGGCGCAGCGCTGCCTCGCTCCAGCCGGGATTGTTTGCGCCCCGGTTGGTTTGCTCCGTTATTCTCTGCCTTAAAGCGTTTCCCCTTTTTGGGGACCCGTGCTGGAGTTGCGGGACCGCAGGTATTGCCCAACCGCGCCCAGATCAGGGCTCCCACCTATCGACTGTTTAGTTTGAGCTCTACCTCCTTTTTTTTTTTTTCCAATTTAATTTTTGGTAATTTCGCGTCTCTAGCTCCAGCAAGGCCCAGGGCTATGGTCCCCAGGCCCAGATTATACTTAGAAGTCAATGACTCACCAGGACTGACTGGTAGCACCACCCTTATATTCTGGGACGCGATGCAAGGGCGGGGCTCTGTGATAGTGAGGCAGGGGGTGCCGTGCCCCTGTGACCGGCCACAGGGTCGGGGGTCCCGGTGGCGAGCTATGGTTCTTCGCTCGGTGGGACGCGCTCTTAGGGGGCGTAGGGTGGCCGCCGCGAAAGTTTAGCGCGTTAGCGCCCGGGTCCTTGCCTCGCCCGCAGCCAAGGCGCGGGGCCAGAATCAACTTCAAGCATGTGTTGCTCAAGGACACGCTTCCACCTTGAAAGCTTTCCTTTTGCGGCGGCCTTGCAGAAGTGAATTGCCGCCTATAGCTTTCAGGTTTAAAATAAAGCAAGGGCCAGGGAGACCCTAGCATTGACTGCTCTTAGTGACTGGTTGCTGCTGAGCCCTGCACAACTTTTCTGGAGCAAGGTGTAGAGGTAAATACATCAAATAAGGTGTGAGGGTGGTGCCCCAACTTTGGCCTCTGTTTCTGCCATCCTTGTCCTCCCCTCCTCTCTGCCCCTTCCTGCCCTCCCAGCACTTAGGAAGAGCTGCCCGTTCAGCTCTGCCCAACCTTCCTTAAGTTTTCACAGTCTGGAGTCCTCTGTAAAGGGATTCTTCCGAAGCAGCCAGTCTTTGGAAGACTGAGGCTTGCCTCTAGTGTTCTCAGGTGGTGGCCACTGTGATGGCATATGAGCTCTAGGGCCATTCGTGCCCTCAGATGTTTAGGCTCCAAGTACATGATAAGCAAATAAAGCAAGCAGTAGCCATCTCTGGTGACATTTCAGAAAGAGCAGTCCACTTAATACTCAGCACATGTGGTGAACACAGGTTATGACCTGGAAAGCAAAGAGGGGCATTTTTAAGTAACCCAAGGGCTGAGGGTAAATGATAGGGCTGGAATTTGAAGCCGAGTCTGTTTACTCTTAAGGGTTTTGCACTGAAAATCATGTTCTCCCCTGTGCGGGTCTTTAGTCCCTTCACAGAGTGGATATGTCCCATTTTAGAGAGAAGAAAACCCAGGCACAAAAAGGTGTAAATGACATCCAGATTAACTAGAGTCAGGATTAGAATTTAGGTCTACCTGATAGCACATCCTATCTCCTTTCTCACTGCTGCTGAAAATTTCTATGAAACCTTAGATCTGCCCTTAACTATCTAACCCCACCCCCAATATTACCAAAATACAGAAAAGTGGGATGTGTAATTCTTGGTTAATGACAATAATCATGTTTTATTGAAAACTGAATTATAATCCAACTCACTGTGATGAAAAGTAGCCTGTATATTAAGGGTAAATTATATAATTTTCAATCAACAAACCTTTCATGTAAAGGTAATGAAAAAAAGAAAGCTGAAAAAACTCCACTCAACACTGTACAGTCTGTCAATTTGAAATGCAACATGAATATAAAAGAAAGATGACTACTAGAGACATTTATGTTTACTGCACAACCAAGAAGGAAGGTTGAGGGACAAATTTGAAATCTGTTGTTTCTCCATCAAATACGTTTTCCAGTTATTAGCTACATAATTCAAGGGGATATTCATGCATTTGTTTTTGTTCACCTTGTTGTGTAATCTGTCTCACTGATGTTAGACCAGTTTTTCAACTTTGTACTACCACCCGTATGGTTTGAACAACTGAGATGTTGTGTAACACGTTCAGCATTCAACAATGAATACAAGATGTCAGGGATGAGCAGGAGAAAGATGGGCTTCATTTGAGGTATCTAGATTCAGAGGTAACACAGAGCATCTGAATCGTGCCCCTTCTCATCATCACCAGAGCCTCACATACCTGATCTGAAAAGAGCAGACCCTTCCTGCTGACAGGAATAGGTGATGAAGACCTAAGAGGGAGTAGAGTTAGCTCCTGGTCCTTTTCATCCCCCCTGCCCCAACAATGCTTTCTGTGCGCTTTCTATCACCTTATCACCAGCTCTGCTTCCCAGCCAAGTGGAGCAATGTGGGTCGTGCTTTTTCTGCAGCACGTGTTGGCACAGCCACCACAAAACAGCTGTCTAGAGCTTTAAATTGCACAAATCCCCATGTGCTAGGGTAGACTGCAGCTGCTCACAAACGATTTCAGCCATCCCAGGTCTTCGCCACCCCCAGTCTTAAAGCTAGTGGTTACTCTGCCCCAAAATGAATCATCCTGGACTCAGTCTGGCCAGGCTTTAAAAAGGGTGGATATGACAAGGATCTTTGGAGGTGGAAGAGCCTGGAGCTGTTTTGTGATGATGCTGGAGCTTCAGAATCTGCAGAAAGCAGCTGCTAGGCTGTGTGTGAAGTCCCTTCCACCTTTCCTGTGACTTCCTGTGGGTACTCGCCTCACTGATGAGCCCTGAGTGGGTATTTGCAGCCCTGGACTCAGCTGCAACAGCAACAGTTGCTGCCATTTTTAAAGCAATCACTGCATCTAAATTTTTTAAATGCTTTGGGGATAATAGAACACAAGCTACCCAGGACTCTTTTATAGAACTAATCTGAGTTCTGTCCTCATTGTGTTACTGCATCATCACATCTTAAATTGTCAAGATCATGTAGCCTTAGTACTTACGCTTGGATTGGGAGAACCCATTTTTCCAGGTTCAGAATATTAAAAAAAGTGTATATACAGATTCCTGGACATGGGGGCAGAATTTATTGTATGAAAAAGTCTCAGTCAGTATCGGACTCCCATAACCTCCCTGATCAGTGTTTGCTACCCTTGCTTGAAGTCTGGTGGTGAAAGGTAACTATGCTGATCCCCTGCAGGCAGACTCCTCACTTCCAGCCCTGATCTTAACCCTGTATAAGCAACTCTGTTACAGATACCCGACCACCTCCAGGCCCACTTGGAGGGCAGGGAGAGGGACTTCCTAATCTCTCTCCCCACTGTGCCCAGCTGGGTTCTGTCTTGAGTGAGTCTCACCTAGTTCAGAAGGTACTTTGTCTTTTAATCTCTTCAAGGCCAAGTTCAATGCCTTGCAGCTAAGTGGTGCTCAAAAATATTAGGAAAAACTGAGCTCACAACCACCCCCCTTTTAAACATTGTTTTTTCTTTTTTATCTGTTTATTCACTAACGTGTAATATCCCTAATGATTACTATACCCCCAAGTCCTGATCTAGGTGCTTGGTGTATACAGACAGGTGAAAGAGACAAAGACTTTGACATTTTGGAATTTACAGCCCAACAGGAGAACAGTGTCAGGAACAAAGTGTTAACTGATATTGTTATTATTACTTTTATCATCAGCTATTCCACACCCCCCGCCCCCACCCCCACCCGTGAGAGTTTTCTGCCACCCATCAATTTAACAGTATCTTTTTTCTGTCCTACCTCTATAGTACTTAAACATTTTTTTTCCCTGTGGGTATTTTCTCCCTTAGGAGCCATGGTCTGTGCTTTGCGTCTTTCAGCCCACATGTGCAGTCACTTGCTCTGTCTCGGGACCATGCAGGTCGCCAGCTACACGACACCATGGTTGTCCTTGGATCACAGTGACAAAATTCACCTGTCACATACCACCCTCTCTCTCTCTCCCTTTTCCTTTTTCAGAGACACAGACATCATGTGGACAAGCTCTCTGCTTTTCTGAGTCTTTCGAACTGCTGCTTCCGAGTCCTTGGGGGCAGCTTGTTTCCTTTTGGAATGATCACAAGTCAGCATGAGCCGGTTTATTGACCTCTGCGGGTTCTCAGTTGTCTGTCTTGGGGTCAGGAGACAGGAAGACAGAACAGGCTCTTGGCCAGCCATGTTGGGCTGGGAGGGGGCATCACTGCATAGAGAGGTACAGGCAGTCACCAAGCACCCTAACAACTCACTGCACCTGCTAACAGGTTTTCTGTAACTCTCTGGAACTTGTGAATTCCCCTTCAAGTCATGGTTTTCAGGATTTGAAATGACCTGATGCACCCCATAATACCCAGATATATTATGGTAGAGTTTTACTGCTCCCTGTATTGGTTTGTCATACAGTATAGAACTTGAATAGGATGTACATAATTCATCTCATTGACAAAATACTTGAGATTTTCCAAAAGAAATAGATTGCTCTTAGCTTTAACTGTAAATACTCACTAAATCTTACAGTATTTTTCAGTGTGGAAATTAGTTGCAGCAATTGCATATGAATCTGCCCACAAAACAAAGTTCTACATTGCTTTTGAAATAGTGCTAAGCTTTGTTACAAATCCAAATTTGACAAAAATCTACAATTGTTTTAAAGTTAATAATGCATAGATACTGTTTTATTTTAAACAAGGGACAGATATTTGTTAGCCAGACTTTTTAGAGCCCTTGGCATCACTGCGATAACAATGTTATTTCTGTGTCATATACGTGGCTGCTTCTTAGAGAAACTAGTGATTTAGAGGACAGACCCTTCTCATCAGTCATCTTTTTTTTTTTTTTTAAGATTCATTTATTTATGCATACAAGATCTGGGGTATATATCTGGCTGCGGCACCTACTGGCCCTGTATTCTGGGATAAGCCACCTAAGCCTGTGATCCTCAGTTTCCTCCTCTGTGAAAGGGTCTGGTAAGATCTGTGGCATAAAGATTTCAATCTTGGGGCCTCCCTGATGGTGCAAGGGGTTAAGTGGTAGCACTATGAAGCTATCTGCAGCCACTACAGCACAGCATGAATTAGATCCCCCACTGGCCAGGGAACTAACTCACGTGGCACAGCAGACCTCTCCTGTCTCACCCACTTCTCCCCACAACAGTGTATTTCAGTAGATCTGCCTATTCTGTTCCCCACTTTGTCTCTGGTGAACCCTCTCAACCCCTCCACCTCTTTGGCCCATACCCCAGTTCTTGTATGCATAAATAAATAAATCTTTAAAAAAATAGATTTCTATCTTAGTTTGTCCCCATTGATGGTGTGGGACAAACTAAGGCAACATGTAAAAAAATAATATTTGAAAACATAAAAAGCATTTCAGACAGTCCTGCTCCCCTGCCCCTGCAGTGGTGTACAGCTGTGTAAACATCACTTGGGAGTCCATACATACCAGCTGACTTGTCCTCAGCCCCTGGAGTCATCTCTACAACCTTTGCTACAAGAAATCAGGAAGAAGTGTGTAGAATCTGGCCTTGCTAGAGAAACTAGTGAAGGAAAACAGAAAGCATGCTATTATTATATTAAATCTCTTGCTAGCTTACTGATATTCACAGGAAGAGCTGTCCTGTGCTGTGTGGTCTTAGGCAAGTCACTCCTCTGAGCTCTAGCTGTCCTCTCTATGATATGGCATGACAGACTTAACAATTTAAATCTCCCAAGACTATATGATTCTAGACTGAAGCTGAGCTATCCTTGGGAAATAGAAAAGGCACAGGCTTTGAAGTCTGACAGTGGGGTCAATCTCCTGCTTCACAGTTTGTTGTCTTTGTTTTTCTAGGCTCTTAAAGTATTGCCTTGTAGGGGTTCTGGGTACTTTTGAAAACTAACAGCAGTTTGGCTGAAGGGCATGTTTGCCTGTAATAAGACATCAGCTGTGAGCGGAGCACACAGTGACAGAAGATGGATCAGGCCAAGATTTAGGTCTATAGTTTCCAAACCGCGGTGGCCTATTTGATAGAACCAGCTTGCTTTTGCATGTTGGATTATTGTTGAGTAAATAACAGCACTCCAAGATCTGGGTGGTGTGTAGGCCCCTATGGGTTGGTTCTGTTGCTCTCAAGGTGTGGCCAAAGCATTTCAGACAGGCCTGCCCCCTACCTGCTGGCCCAGTGGTGTGCAGCTGTGTCAATAGGACTTTGAAGTCCATATACACCAGCTGGCTGGTCCACAACCCCTGAGATCTTCTCCACAACCTTTACTACAAGAAATCAGGAAAATGCATGTAGAGGCTGGCCTTGCTGGAGAGACGAGTGTGGTCCTTGATGAAGCATGGGAGAAATTTACCTAAGTTATTGTTCAATTCCATCATCAGGATCTGGGATTGTTGCTCAGTGCTCTCCCTCCTGATTCAAAATCAATACAGTAAGCTGATTTATCTGTATTCTGACCTGAATATTTGCTAACCAGCTTCCGTAGGGCTTTAGCACAGTGAGAGTAAGCTCAAGGTTCTGCAGGATCTGGAAAGGACTTCTGAATCAACAGAACTTGCATAAATCTTGTTCAGGAGAATTTTTGTGTAGCATATTACTTATTATTTTGTATTTAAGTGGGGGCACTGTTGTTGCTTCTCAGCACTTACAAGAGCTCCCAATGGATATCTCTATTTGCAGGTGCTTTACATTGTCATCATATTATCTCATTTAATCTTCACATCCCTGAGAAGTAGGTTGTTTTTATCTCTATTTTGCAAATGAGAAAATGAAAATCTGGGAGATTGAAACTTGACACACATAGCAAGTAGCAGACCAGGGGCCAACTTTCAAGCCCTAGTCCAGCGCTTTGCTCTATGCTGCCTCCTACTGGTAGAGTTGTTTGGCTAATGTGGGCAACCAATAATGTGCTGGGAATCAGTCTTTGGTCACTTAGCAAGCTTTGGTCCTTTTCTGTCCATGTGCAAACGCTGTCACCTCCTCCTCTCCTCTGTCCTTCTTCTGCACATCATTGGTCACTGAGTCCTGTCAATTTGTCTTTCCTAAAATCTCCCTTCTCTTCTTTTCATTCTTTTCCTTTTTACCAGATACTTGGTTGATGGCAATTGCCTCCCAGTTCACATTTTCCCTTTTCATCATTTCTGATTGCCCTGCCAGCTGCATCTTCCTTTACTCCTGCTGTGTCCTAAAGTATTTTATTTAAAGTGTCCCAGACAGTGCCTGTGGCTCACAGGATAAAGTTAATACCCAGAGCTCCTATTCCCTGATCCCCAGCCGTGACTGACCTTAAAGATCTTTTCCAGCAATAAATTGATATTGCATTGGATTTTTGGACTTCAGCATTTTTGCCTGTGATGAATCCTCTATCTAGAAAGTTACACAGCTTTCCATACACCCTCCCCTTTGCGAAATCTCATCCTGGCCCAGCTGAAGTGGCCTGTGTCCCATGAAGCTTTTTCCAGTTGCCTTGAAGGAATGCTATGCCCTTGAGCATTTTGTAACGCTTAAACAGTACATACCATATGTTGCTTCACTGCCATTATTTGTGTACACCAGCATTTCCTCCCCACATCCCTAATGTGAGAGTGGAATTCTGTGTGAGTGTTTGTGTGTGTGCACCAAACCCCCCCCCCCCCCCCTGTCATAGTCTTTAGCACAGTGCCTTGCACATAGGGGGCCCTTTGAGTTCATAGTGAACTAATAAACAGAAAAAAATTGTAAGAAGTAAGTCACATATTGAGCATTTACTATATGCCAATAGTTTTTTTAGTGATTTTAGAGGTAATAATTTCTTTAATCCTTGCAACAATTTTAAAATGGAGGTGATATTATTATCACCATCATAGGAATGTGGGAAATAGGACACAGTGAGCTGAACTAGCTGTTAAAGAATTATAGTGATGGACCAAAGATTCAAACTCCAGCGGTCTGCCTCTAGACCCTTGGCTTCCATTGTGGCTGCCTCTCCGGGGCTCTTTTTACTTCTCCATGGAAGGCGCCAGCAGGCTAGTGGGTGCACTTGCCTAGGAGCTACTTCACGGGCTTAAAGATTTATCATTTGCAGTGGGTTCTGGTGCATGTGGAATAGTTAGGATCCAGTGTTGCTTTTCTAAACCAGTGCACAAAGGCTTGTCCACCTCATCAACTGCACTGGGCACACTGACAAACCAATATAACAAATGCCAAGTGCTGTTCCCCAGGTAACAGGTATTATGTGAAAATGAAGCATGTTTTTTTCATTTCCTATGAAATGTGGTAACTTCATTACACAGCAGTCAGATTATGGGTTTGGGACTTTGAGTATGAGATGATTACTCAATTAATAATCCTAATCAGCCTACTGCACATACCCTGTGTTTATCACTCCCATCTTATAATTAACTTTTATATTTTCCTTAACTTTACAACTCAATCTGTGCCTCAGAGTAATGGCAAACCCATATTTATCTAATTTAGCAAACATTTGCATGTGCTGCAATTAGACTTGCATGTTGTGTGATCAACGTCCTTTGCTAATTGCATGATTCCTTTTGCATTTAATTGTCAGATGGCATCCTGCATTTTATTTATTTTTGTCTACATGGCTTGTCATTGGTTGTGAGCTGCATGTGGAATCTTAGCTGAGACACCTGCCATCACAGATTCAAAGGTATTCTAGAGCTGGGAGGAAATGTCTTCCTTGTTTACAGGTAAAGACAAGAAGGGCCAAGAAAGCAAAGGGACTTGTCTATCCAAACAGCTCATTATTACCAGTCCATGAAGACATGAAAGGATGAATACATCTGCAAAGGATATCTCCCAACATATTCCAGTGTGGAGAGTCCATGAATAATTCAAACCCATCTTGACAATTAGCATGAGTTGGAGTCTGGATAAGATTAGACAGGGCCTAAAAGAAATTGGGTTATAGGCAAGGAAGAATCTTAGGATATTTTGAAGCGATAACCCTTAGAAATTGTTTTTCAGCTTCAGGCTATTTATTGCCAACAGATGTTTCATTATATGGAAGGCTGGCTGTACTTTTTCCCTCTTTTCTGCCTTTTATGGCAAACTTTTTTCCCCCTATAAATCTAGACTAGAAGAGAATAGAAGTTTTTTCCAGGAATTAGCTATTATCAGAATCAGAATATTAGAGCTGATTGGGGACTCAAAAGTCAGGCTACTCACCTGTTTTACAGTGAAGCCCAGAGAGCCAGATCTAAAATCACAAAGCTAGTTGATCGCAGATCTGGGACTTGCGTCACTATCTCTTTACTCACAGTCCAGGTTTTTCCTGCTACAGTGCTCTACTAATGAAGAGACCAAGGGGACAAGGTGCTTCTTGACTCCTCCACCTCCCTCCCTCCCTTGACAGCTTTACATAGCAAGCCAGGGGGTAGGCATGCAAACATGCAGACCTTAATCCTGGCTGGGTGAAAGGGCTCAGGGAGGGGACCCACCCACATGGAGAAGGTACCTGCTTTCCAGTGTAGAGATTTGAACTCCACTGATAACTGCAGAATGCATGTGTATACTAGCGAGGGATGAGGATGGGGTGATGCGGCTGGAAAGATAAGAGCAAGCTAGTTATTGCCACATGCAGTTTCTTTGCTTGAAGGGCAGAGGAAATTATGAGAGGCTTCCTCTCTTAATCTCCCCAGGAAGAAAGACCTGGTCACTAAAGTGGAAGCACCAAGAATTGCTGGGACTGGGAAATACAGTCCAGTGATGTGCTCAGAAAGAGGAGATGTCTACAGGCATTCTGAACCCGGAAACCTTCCCACTGCTGCTGACAGCAATAGGAATTCCCTGTTCTCCCATAGCAGCCAGGGCATACGGAGTGTAGGGCATACTTTGCTATGGCACTCGCCACCTTCGAGCAGATAGACTCTCTGTCTTCCCTTTCTCCTAACACAGTATCTAGGCGCTGTTATTGCTCAGCAAATGCACATTGAATGAATGAATGCATGGACTGTACAGTTGAAATGTGACTCTTACCAAGCCCAGGACGGAAAGAGAACATATGGGGTGTCCAAAGTAATAGTACAAATATTTTCATAGCCTATATAGATGGACCAAAACAGTAACATTAAATTTACCTAGTGAAAATAAACAGTCTACATTTAATTTCAAAAAGCCAGTTGCTCAAACAGCACTTGATAGTTGCAGTCCACATGTTAAAAAAAAAAAAGCCAGTTGGGGTGAGGTCTTAGTGTGCTTAATATGAAATATTAAGCTTAATATAAATGATGTGAAATAAGGTAGCTGCTAAAATGGGATTGGACTCCATAAGTAGAAGCCAAGTCCAAATCAACACAGGTGCTACTCCCTGTGGCTTTTGCATTTGCTCAGGTCACATCTGGGGTATGATATTCACTTGGGGTTGGTTTTATTCATCAGCCATACCTTCACCTGGGCCCAGTGCTTTAGTTTACAAAGTGTTTTCCAAGCACTATCTTGTTCATACTGTCCTAATGGGATGGTTTATATAGTGGCAAGGGCAAGCTGACTTGTTCAAGGTCATCTAGGGAGCAACTGGCAGAACTCAGCCTTCTGACCTTGTCCTTACTCTCCCTGTATCATGCCGCCTTTATGCAACCAGAACCCTTGCTGTGCAGCAACTAAAAGTAAGGCCAGCACAATGCCTGTCAAGCTGTCAACAGTGGACACGCTCAGATGGGCACCTTGCCATCAGGCAGCCTGACAGTCATGTCTCAGAAGCCACTTTTCCTAACTCAGGGGGGGCTTTGATGGACCAGCTCACACCCGCAAGTGCAGTGACCCTGGCCTGTTTCAAAACTGACAACAGATGAACACTGAACATCACCTCACCACTGAGTAAGCCCAGAAAAGAACAAATCTCCATTCTTAGCTTCTCAGACCCTATGGAAGGGACTTGTGGGCTTGGCTGTAAGGAAGGGTGAGGAAAGGAAGCGCACTGACATCTGTCAGATGCTTAGTAAATGCCTGATTCAGGACATTCACAGCCGAGTTTCCTGAATCTTGATGCAGAACCTGTCTGCAGCCCTGCTGCTCACTGGTCATCACTGACTCCTATCCCTATGCTTGTTGCCATCATCGTGTCTCACACGCACATAGCCTCTCCAGTGGCTATCTTCTCTGCTTTTGCAAAAAAGTTTGTGAGGAAAGAAAAAAACTGCAAGATCTCGCTCATATGTAGAATCTAAAAAAGTCAAACACATAAGCAGAGAGTAGAATCGTGGTTTCTGTGGGGAGGGTGGTGGGGGAGGAGGGGAGAGATTAGTCAAAGAGTACCGAGTTGCATCAGTCTAGAGATCTTGTGTACAGCAAGAGGAATAATCTTACAATATTGTACTGAATATTGGACATCAGAGAATAGAATTCAAATGTTCTCATCACAAAAATGTAACCGTGTGAAGAGATGATATGTTAACAAGCCTCTGAGATGGGTAAGGCAAAGTTTATTCCCTCATTTCACAGTGACACCCAAATAGGTTTGTCTGATGGTTTGTCCATCCATCCATCCACTCACCCACCCACCCACCCATCCATCCTCCATCCATCCTCTCTCCTTTCATTCATTCATTCAACAAATATTTATTAAGTTACTTCTCTGTGCTAGGGCAGTAGCAAAGCGCCAGTGGAGAAAAGATGTCTGGGAAGCTCTGTGGAGAGATAGATAAAATCACAGAAAAAAAGGACGTGTCATATTTGGGGATTTTAAGGAGAAAGGCCAGGCTTTTAGATGATGGGGTGGCAGGCTGTCATTGCAGACCATTACCAGTAGGTGGCACTCTGGCCCCAGGAGGCGCCAGAGTCCTCTCAGTCATCCATGCCAAGCTTTTGTTCTATATTCATTACTGCACTTAAAATTGAATTCTAAGTCATATCACTGAAAGATTGTATTCGATTTGATTTTAATCCCATTTATTTGCCGTTAATTGTTCCATGCTCTTCTGAAAATGGTCAAATTAAATCTCATGTCAGGGTTTTCTGGGTAAGTGACAGACAGGTCCAAGAAATTCAGGTTCCTAAATAAATTAGCACCTCCAGCTATGGGCACCTGGTCCTGATTCTAGTCTCAGAAATGCTCATGAAAAGTTAATGCCACTGGGAAAAGGCCTGGTAGGATACACTCTAAGAGGTGATACTTCTCGTTGGGGATAGGGATGGTTTTTATTTTTTTTCCATACTTGTCTGTAGTTTATTCATTTTTCATAATGAATATGTATTAATTTTCTTGTTTGTTTTTAGCTGTTCACTGAAGTATAACCTACTAATGGAAACATATACACATCTTGAGCAAACAACTTTAATTTATATATTTATACACATGGCTAAATCAAGATGAACATTACCCAAACCTCCCAAATATCCCTTCCCTGTAGTCCCCGCCACCCGAACCACTTTTCTGTCATCATGGATTAGTTTTGCCTATTTTTGAATCTCATATACATGGGATCACATAGACTGTCCTCTTTGTTCATTATTATTTAAGTTGATGTGCAAAATACACAAACTCACCAATCTATCCTGTGTCCTAGAAGTATGATCTTTTTTATTGGTGTGCATTATTCCATTGCAAGTATTGCAAGTGATATGTATTTTAATAATCAGAATATTACTAAATAGACATGGAAGCTGCTTCTTTGCTAGAGATCAAGGAGTCATTTTAACTGTAAGATAATTCTCTGAATACATAAATTTTGACAGAGTAGTGCCAACATGGCACAGAGAGGGTTTCTGTCATCCGGAAGACTGGTAAAGGAGGAGTCCTGAGCCCTTGGTGACTTTTTCAGGCTTTTTATGATCTTTCTATACCATTTGTAGTGAGGCAGGCAGATGCGGGGCAGGTTGGGGGGCTGGGAGGCTGGCAGGCTTCCAGCCCCCAGGGAATCTTCACTCTTTGTGTGCTCTCTGGTGTTTTCTTGTGGTCTCTTCGCTTGTCTCTACTGCACCCTGCCTCAGGGTCTGCTGCTGCCATGCTCTGTTCGTCAGCCTCCAGGCTCAGGCGTGCCCACTTATGCACGCCTGCACCATACTCCAGGTGACATCATCAGGCATGCGAGTAAGACCACAGGTGTCCATTATTAATGCTAATGGCAGGAGGGCAGAAAAAACTTGATCACTTCCATTTACCCTTCAACAGCCATGCAGGAAGTGACTTGGGCACAGAAACAGAGGATCTTTAAGAGAGGCATGAAAAAAGCCATGAAAATTCAGCTAATTTTTGATAGTGGATAAGGCTAGCTTTGGGTCTCCCTCTGGTTCTGTGCCCTTGGGACAAGTTACTTAAGTCATTTTGTTCAGTCTTCTCATCTGTAAAATGTGTAGCATTACCAGGTTTAGAGGGTGTAAAGTCCAGGAATGGACACAGTGCAGGTTTTCTGATCCCATGCAGACCAGGTAAAGGAGGAGTCAGAGTCCTCAGTGGCTTTAGCAGGTCTTTTATTAGGGTTACCAGGTACACTTCAGGCAGGGGTGCTGGGGGGCCGGTAGGTTGGCAGGCCTCCCAGCCCCCAGCAGGTCTTTACTCTGGGCTCTCTGGCCTTTTCCCGGCTTCTGCTTCTCTTGCTTCCCTCTCGGCTTCTGCTGCTTCTTTCTCAGCTTCTCTTTTGGCTTCTACTGGCGTCCCCATGATGTTGCCCTTAAAAGTGCAGTCTTAGCCCAGGTGAATCCCATCTACCTATGCCCACACCCTACTCCAGGTGCCGGCCATCAGGCATGCATTCAGGACCGCGGGCAGAAAAGCCTGACATTTTTCCTTACCCTACAGAGGGAAAAAAGAGACAGAACTTAGAGTTAAATTTGAATTTCAGGAAAACAATGAATGATCCCATAGAATATGTATATCCTGAGTATTCTAAAGAATAGCTCATTGCTTACTTGCTGTGCAGATGTAATTGTGTTTTATCTAGCAACCCTAAAAACAGATCACCCCCTGTAGGGGCAGGAATGGCCACTGAGCAGGTTTTCTAGGATCCAGCAGACCGGGTAAAGGAGGAGTCAGAGTCCTCAGTGGTTTTTTTTGCAGGTCTTTTATTGGGATTACCAGGTACACGGCAGGCAGGGGTGCTGAGGGGCTGGGAGGCTGGCAGGCCTCCCAACCCCCAGCAAGTCTTCGCTCTATCTGGGCTCTCCGGCCTTCTCTGCTTCTCTCTCGGCTTCTCTTTGGCTTCTTCTGTTCATTCTTGGCTTCTGCTGGCGTCCCCGTGACACTGCCCTTAAAAGCACAGTCTTAGCCCAGGTGAATCCCATCTACCTATGCCCACACCCTACTCCAGGTGCCCGCCATCAGGCATTCAGGACCACAAGGATCCATCATCTATCCTGATGGCGGGAGGGCAGAAAAGCCTGACATTTTTCCTTACCCTACACCCCCCATGTGAAAGTAGTGCATTCCTGTGAAACCCTTTCAAGTGGACATAACATAGCAAAGAAGCAATGACCATTAGCTTATAAAAAATTTTTTTTGAGCATTCCCAGACCTAAATAAATAACCTACCAAACCTCACCAAATGACACATACCACCTAAAGCACACTCACCTGTGCAGGAATGCTGATACACACAACCTGGGTGATGCACCAGGCAGGAGCTGCTGCCTGGCAACTCCACGTGTGGAGCCTCCGTGTGCCCCGCAAAACGGAAACTGACATGCTATTTGCTTTTTGGCTTTTGTCCTGAAAGCGAAATTTCTCTCCAGATCACTTTCAGCGAAAACAGGTGCTCGTGTAGGCCTTTCCTCAAAGTAAAGTGATGTGACTTACCAAAAGCAGGGGCTTCCTGGAACAATAATTCCTGCTCCTCTAGCTCAATTGTGTGTGAGAACTGTTCCTTGACAGTCAGTGTAGACGGCAGAAACTAGAGAGGCAGAAAAGCAGAGAGGAGGGCCTGGGGTTCAGAATGAGTCCTGTAAGTCCAGGAGGACAGGCCTGGCGGCTCTCCCCTCCACCGTGACCAGTAGCCTGCTCCGTGCCAACTCCATGGAAACATTTAAACATCTGTTCATCAGTAAATGGTTTTGATGTCCAGCGCCTGCACTTAACTTGCTTTTTGACCTAAGGTAAGCTATTCAACTGCATTGCATTTCTGTTTTCTCACTGCATTGATTGGAGAGATCCTTCAGGGAGCCTAACTCAGTACCAGGGATAGGGAGAGACTGATGAGCTGAGGCTTCTGCCCTTCGAGAGTTTGTATCATAAAGAGGGAGGAGAGAAAGCAAACAAGTAAGCAAATAAATGAAAAGACAATTTCTGGCAACGGTGAGTGGTAGATGGAAATAAATAGGGTGTGGTGACAGGGAGGGTCAGAGGTGCTGTTTGGATGGAGTGGGCGGGAAGGATCCTTGGAAGTAGATGGTCAGCAGAGACCCCAAGGCTGCCAGGATGCTGAGCCTGTGAGGAGCCCAGGGGAGTGGCCTTCTGGCAGGAGAGAAAAGCAGATTTTCTTACTAAAAATTGGGGGTGTGAAAACCCACCTTCTACTTCACAGAAGCAAAAGGGGTCAAATAAGTGAATGCTGATTTGTGAAATTTCCAAGTACCTACAAGTGAAAGGGATTATCAGCTTTCCTCACGGAGGCTGGGCTGCAGTTCCCAGGCCACCTGGAGACTCAGGAACAGGTGCGCAGAGTCTGGCCCAAACTGTTTCTACAAGTCTGTGGGAGGAAAGTATAAATACTGAAAATATTTGAACACTTTGAAATTGATGTGATGTCCAGCACATATGGTATCTTAGAATTGTTTTTTTCATTTCATTTTTCTATTATTAGTCTGTGATGGAATGAGGAGAAAAAAAGAACACCCAACAGGTCCTTTACCACAGATAGTTTGAGAAGCATTGGGCGGTGTAGTCGTAGAGTCAGCACAAACTGGGATTTATTGCAGCTCCATCTCTTACTGATTGATTGACCTTAACTAAAAGGCATCATCTTGTTCCTTGGTGCCTTCACCTATAAAATGGGCATAACAGTGCCCACCTATTAAGGCTTTCAGGTGTCAATGTGGTAACCTTTATAAATCACAGTGAGTGGTGCACAGTGAGTGGTGCAAAATGTGAATTCCCACTATCCTTGCTACTAGCATTCTTTTATTCAACCAGCAAATATTTATTGAGTACCTAGTATAAGTATTCTAGAGATGGGGGGATTAAAAAAGAAGATAAAAATCATCCACATCTAGTTTCTGTGGGGAGAGAGAACAATAAATGAAAAAGCAAATAAGTCAAATGTTGATAACTGCTATGGAGACCAAATGTTGATAACTTCTATAGAGGCCAATTAAACAGGGAAACAGGAGGTGAGAGGTGGGTGGGGTGAAGGCCTTGTTGAGCAGAGGGAGAGGAACATCTGGAGGAAGAATGTTTGAGGTGGGGCAGGCAGCAAGTGTGGCCCTATGGTGAGGCCATCGCCTGCCTGGTATGTTCAAGGGGACAGCAGAGAGGCTAATGTGACCAAAACAAGTTGGAGAGGGGGATGGGGCAGAGGATAAGTCCAAGTGGAGAAGGGGCAGTGATCTGGCTATCCACAGTACACCTGAGAAAGGCTTAGTCCTTGGTGGGGCCTTGGGTCTGAGATACTGTGGCTGGCTTTGGGGTATTCCCCATACCCAAATTCAAGTAGGGGCCTTGAACTCCTTTTGCTGTAGCTCTCAGCTTGAAATGCACCCTGGTTCTTCCCAGTCACTACCCACTTGGAATTCCCATGGATGTTTTTCATTTGAAATGGGCCAGTGCAAAAGGTGCTTGTGAAATCAATGCTAGGTGTGTATCACCTGTCCCTTTCAGTGTGCATGAACTTTTTAGGTTTTCTTTTTAAAGATTTATTTATTTATGCATACAAGAACTGGGGTACAGGCCATAGGCACAGGGGTGAGAGGATTCACCAAAGACAGAGTGGAGAGCAGAACAGGCAGATCTACTGAAATCCTCTGCTGAGGGGAGCAGTGGGCAAGACAGGAGAGGTCTGCTGCGCCATTTGGGTAGCTCCCTGGCCGGGGCTCAAACTCATGCAGTGGCTGTGAATAGCTTTAGATTGCTGCGTCTTAACCTCTTGTGTCACCAGGGAGGCCCCTTTTTAGGTTCTTAATAGATAGAACTGATCCTCACTTTTTGTGGATTTTGTATTTGCAAATTCACCTACTTGCTAAAATTTATTTGTAACCTCCAAATCAATACTCTCTGCACTCTCTTGGCCATCTGCTGACACGAGGAATGGAAAAATTTGTCACCCATGGGGTATGTTCCAAATAACAAGACCAGGCTCTGCCTGCTTGTTTCACTTATACTGTAAACAACTATCATTTTTACAGTCTATTTAGTGCCATGGTTTTCACATTTTTGTGCTTTTTGTTGGTGCTTTTGCTGTTTAAAGAGTCTCCAGGTATTGTGGTGAAGTCTGGCTGGTATTTTTAAGTACGAGAAGGCTGGTGATGTGCCGGAGAAAATACCTGTGTTTGATAAGTTTCAGACCTGAGTGACAGCGCGTTTGGCTGGGTATTCAGTGTAACGAATCAACAATACATAGGTTAAACAGAGACACATAAAACACGTTACATATTGATCAGTTGACAAAAATACTGTGTGACTGGAGGCGCACAGTAACCAAACTCTTTGTATTCCCTAGGAGCTCGCGTTCGGAATTCTCTAATTCAGTGTTTGTGGTGACTTTATAAAACATTTAACTACTGCGCATAACAAGAATTGATTATATTCGGCTAAACTGTTTTCCAGAGAAGTATAATCAATGCACACAGGGTGTAAGAGTGCCTGCTTACTCCACAGCATCCGGGATTAACTATTATCATTTAGCAAAATCTTTTCTAATTTGATAGGTGGAAAGAGTATTTAATTCTGTTGTCTGTTTTGACTCCTGGCGAGGCTGAGGATTTCTCCTCACTTGTTAACATCAGGGTTCCATAGGATGAACCGTCCATTTGTAGGGGCAGGAAGGCACAGTGCAGGTTCTGTATGATCCAGACAGATGGAAAAGGAGATTCCTGGAGGCCTTGGTGGCTTTTTCAGACTTTTATTGAACTTTTTACATCATTTATAGTGCGGCTCCCAGGTACAAGGCAGGCAGGGAGGCTGGGGGGCCAGGAGGCTGGAAGTCTCCCAGCCCCTGGCCAGTCTTCACTCTTTCTGGGTTCTAGCATTCTCTTGCAGGCTCCTCTCAGCTCTCTGGTTTTTCTTTCTGCTCCTCTGCTGGCATCTCCATGACACCACCCTTATAAGCCCAGCCTCTCAGCCCAGGTGTGCCCACCTGTGCATGCCCACATCCCGCTCCAGGTGCCCGCCATCAGGGATGCATATAGGACCACAGGGATCCATCATTAATGCTAATGGCAGGAGGGCGGAAAATCCTGATAATTTTCATTTACCCATCACCATCATTTTGCAGGGCGTATTTCCTTGAGTTCTTAGTGACAGGAAGAAAGGATGGATGTGCTTTTGGCCTTCCCAATAGCATGCACCAGGGCTGCATATGGCAAGAGAATTTTCTTTTAGGGCAAAGGAAACCATAATTGGTTGGGTCTCCAGCATCTAGAAGCAGTGTGCCAGCCTTCCCCGGGGGTGACATGTCAGTTCTGCATGATATCAGTGCTTTCCGGTCAGTCTGCCTTAGTGAATGAAAAAGCATGAGCAACCCACTGATTGTGTGATCTCAGGCAGGTTTCTTAGCCTGTGCCTCAGTTTCCTTATCTGTAATAATGAAGATGACAATAATACTTTACCTCAAAGATATGGTGTGTGGAGAAAATGGGTTAGTGCGTGAAAATCACTTAAAGCCCATCACTCTGTGCGTGGTCCTATGGTTATCAAGTACCAAGAAACATGGAGCACATCATCCTGTCTCAGAGAAACTTGTAGAGGAGACAAGATGTGCACCCATTAGTCAACACTCTCACACATTGATAGGCCTCGTTTAATGACAAGAGGCCTGAATGAGGAGTCAGGAGATCTCATCTGCCTCCCATTTGTGGATTTCTTGGGCTCCATTCCACCTCTGGGAACTCCAGTGTTCTCACCTGTTAAAAATACAGGCAAATGCCTGATCTTTCCACACATCTCTTGCTTAATCTTTGCATCGGCTGTAGATATCAGTCTTGAGGTCCCCATTTTACCCATGAGAAAATTAGAGCTTAGAGGCCAAGGTGTGTAGTAGCGAGTGTGACTTCCAGCCCAGTGCTCTTCTTGTCATGCTCTCGTTTTCTCTGGTATGAGGTGAGGGGTTGTATGACTGGCTGTCCAGTCCCTGCCAGCTAGAAGTCTGTGACCACTTAACAAGAGGAGGTGCAGCTACAGGACCTAATTTACTTCATAGTCTTATCTTCATGGTCAGATAAATCTATAAATTCATCTTGACGCTGTCATTTGATACGTTACCTCTTCTGCATGTCACCTTATTTTCCCCGAAGTGACTTTCAGGCACTGTTTCTGCACTGGCTGCTTTATTGGCTGGAGGTCTTTGGCCTGCCTGTGTCAACAGCACCAGTGCATGCTTTCTCCTTCCCTCCTTTTCTTCCTCTTTGGCATCTTTCCTGAAACTCCAGCAAATGAGTCTTCTTGGGGAGCTGTTTTGCACTATGAACTGTTAGGCCAATCCCAGCCTTATATGCAGCCACTTGGGCAACTGACTGCTGAGCACGCCGCCTCCACTAACCTCCCTCCCCTCGGAGAATTGAGTTTCCACTTTCTCGCCCTATGATCCTGTGCAGATCAGGCCCACAGTGGCAAGCACATTCTTATGACCTATTCCTTTAGCATGGCTTGACTTCAGTTCAAGCATTCTTGTAGGCCAAACTACCTTGCAGGTTTAGAATTCTTTCTCCTTCCAAGTCACGGCTGCTCTGTCGCCACAGGGTTTCCCATCCTAAGCCTGTAGAATCTGAAATGAACCTTGCCTCTCCACTACCTTCAGGGTCACAGCTCTAGGCAAATGTCCTTCTCAGTTCTGTAGCTGTCACCTCGGCCATCCCAAGGCCTTGACTTGTTAGTGAAGGAAGGATTATGTGTGGGAATCAACAATTTTTTTTTTTTTTTGGCTTGGTTTATCTCACTGTCTGGTTTAGTGTAGTTGTGGCTGGTGGTAACCATTTCTGCTGGCCAATTTTCAGGTAAATTTAGTGCAAATGTTGAGTATGTGTGGGGTGGAGTCCCTGAGCCCTTCTAGAAAATACAGCCAGTGCAAGAGCCTCAGCTACATCCACTGTCCCTTATCAGGTAAATTCCTTTTTGCAAACCCTCTGCCTGCTGGAGGAATGTCTGAGCAGCTGCCCGGTCCCGAGCCAGCCAGCAAGGTTTCTCTCCCATCATCATTGGAAACTGTCTTCTCTATCCTTGCTTGCTCGGTTCCTCCTAATGGCTACTTTGAGCTTGCTATCCTCTTTGACTGGACTTTCTCCCCCTGTCATTCATTTAACAAGTCATGCCATTCATTGTTCTAGGTGCTGGGGATGTAGTAGCAGACAAGACAATTGTCCTCACCCTCTTACAGTGTGCTGATGTCTAGTGGCCTGTGTGTGTGTGCATGTGTCCATGTTTGCGCAGAAATAAACACATCGGCTAGTAAATAAATGAGAATCAGGGTGCAGTGAGTGCCATGCTACTGAGGAGCTTCTGTTCCTCTCTCCAGGTCATGCCAGGGGTCACCTTCTGCATGAAGACTTCCCTGGACTACAAGGCTGTCTTGACTCTTTGTCCTTGTCCTATTCTGTGCATCAGGCTTGCACATAGCTCTTGACATGCTGCATTGTAGTGTATTTTTCCACAGACTTGTTCCTCTCCTGGCTATGAGCTATGATATTAGAAACCAAGATTTTCTTCATTTCCCCAGCATTCGAGAGATTGTCTGGCACAATAGTTTAATAAATATCTATTGAATGAGTGAGTGAATGTATCAGTGAATGAAATGAATGAATCAGTGGGTGAATGCTCCCTCTGTGTGTCTGGGTAAACTGTTCTGCTAGCTGATTGTCTCAGTAATTACATCCAAATCTGTTTTTTCCAAACATTTCATTTTATGTATTTTTTACATCATTTTTCATCATTTTCTGAATGTCATTTTTTCATCATTTTCATCATTTGAATGCTCTCAAATGCATTCTGACTTGCAGACATACTAGAAAAGCACAGGAGGATGAATGTCACTTGCTCAGCCAACCCCGTTACAAAAGACCTGGGGATCCCAAACATAACTCACTGGAAACCCTAACAAGGACCGACAACCCCTCTGCTTGGAACCTAAACTGAACCTAATCATCTCCCAACTATTAGGATTTACAACTGAACTAGAGTTGTCCCCTCACCCCTCAAGCACGTTTCACTTGGTAAACTACTTAACAATGGGAATCAAATCTAGATTGCATTCTAGAGAAAATCAGGAACTTTAAAATGATTTCAATTCACTTAAGCCAAGACTTCATTTCATTGTCACCCTGTCCTCCCGAGAGTCTGGTTAACTTGTGGGCCAAACAATGCCTCTTTGACAAATTATTATAGCTACACAGGTCCACAGAGGTGGACAGGATTATGCCCTTGTTTTCAGAGGGCAAACCTTTAATCAGCCAACCTTATTCCCAAACACCAAGTTTGCTGGTTAACTCCTTATCATCTCAAATGCCCACGCCCACAGGAACTTCACTGCTTCCAGCATACATTCAGAGCTACCGCCGCTTTAGGCCTCAGAA
>NW_023605177.1:0-27030 GCF_014898055.3 Talpa occidentalis
CAATTGGACCAAGACCCCCGCCTCCAGCTGCCCCCAGTGTTAACATCTCTTAACAACCATAGTGCAATTGTCAAAACCGGGAACTTAACATCGATGCAATACTACTAACCAAACTAAAGATATCAGCATTTCACTAATGTCCTTTTCTGTTCCAAGGCCCTACTCAGGACCTTGGGTAGGACATTTAGTAGTTATTTGGGCTTATCTCCTGAGCCTGTGACAGTTCCTGACTTTTCTTGATTTATGACACAGAAGTGACTTGAGTATTTACTAAATCGCCCTCCCTTTCAGCTGACCTGGTGCTTTTCATGATTCCACTGAAGTTATACATCTTTGGCAAGAATGTCACAGAAAGAGTGTTGTGTCACCCCAAAATATGTATCTTAAATAGAAGTTTCATGAAACTGTATCTTTGCTATATAGGAGCAGACATTTTCTATTATTATTTTAAAAGCTAGTTTCACAACCTCATTGCCTCACAACCTTTTAATGGGTTTGAAAACACTGCCCAAGGCCAGCCAATGTCTGAGGACTTCTCCCTCCCTCCAATTCTTTACAGAACCTCTCCTTTTTCTGCCTCACAGGCACCTGCTGACTGGGTATTCTTTCTTCCTTTTTGACCACTTCTTCCCTTTATGCCTCTGGGCTTCTTGTCTTCCCTCTCCTGTCTATTTATGTGTTCATACCTATTTCTTCAGTGAACAACCCACTCCTTTCATGTCAACTTTCCCATCCTACAGATGACCCCATCTCTGCTTTCCCACCTGTTTCAGGCTCTGTCTCCAGAGCTGCCCTCAGGAATATCTATGTGGATACTAAGGCACACTAAACTCAACAGGACCAAAATGATATTTTAGCTCTCTCTCCCTCACAAACTGAATCCTCTTCCCCACATCTTATACCTGTCAGTGGTATGCCCTTATGTCACCCCATTTACATGCACTAAGTTCTGATTTCACAGCCCTGCACCTGGTATGCCACCCAGCTGACTCTTCTTTCCTCCATCTGCTAACCCAGGGGTCCTCAAACTTGAGACAACCACCTTGTGGAAGACTATTACTCTATTAGGACCACACAACAGACTATGAGCCAGTCTAGAGTAGAGACCCAAGTTTGCATTTCTAACAAGTTTCCAGGTAAGTCTGAGGTTAGTTTGAAAACCACTGCTCCAGTCATTGCATTGGCAAATTCCAATCTGCATTCCTGGGCGTAGAAGAGCAACACTGTTCTACACACCGGCCTAGCCAGCAGCATCTCACCCAGGTTGCTATTTCGCGGGTACAGAATGCCCTGTCCATTCCCTTACCTCCAAGGGCTTGAGTCCAGGCCAGCAGCCCCAAGAGAACTTTTTTCTTCTCCAGCCTTCATGGAGTTCTTTCTTCTGGTATTTGGTGGCCATGAAAGTTGATGTCTACAATTTCCAGGTTAGTCCTGCCTCTCCTACTAGCCTGTGCTCCCAAGGTGCCAGCTTCGTACTAAGTTGTTCTGTTCTCACTACACTGTGCTTACTTCTTTCATTGCGATTTCTCAAAATCCAGTTTCCACCTTGCACACACTCCTAAATAAGCGCACGTTCATGCACAGGCGCGCGCGCACACACGTGCAAGCAAATGGTTAGGGGCACTGCCTGAAGCAGTTAAGTCAAAACAAATCTAATGAGGCTCTGCCCTCTCTTTCAAGGATCAGCTGATTACGGAGGGAAAGCAGTAATAGGTGTGCAGGCCGTGCTGACTGAAGATGTCGATGTGGAGAGGAGCCAAGGCAAGGGGTACATTTGGGCTCCCCTATAGGTAAACATATGTCTGTTTCAAAATCCCTCAAAGAATATCCAGAGACGCGATTACGTTTTGGCCTTTAAAGTCGGATCAAGAACTGGCTTGCTACAGAAGTCCGTTCCGTGCCCGCGAAGCACCCTCAGCGGCGCGGCCTCCGGGCCTTGCCGGGCCTCGCCTGCGTGCAGCAGGGGCCGGCGGCGCCCTGCAGTTCCGCTGCCCACCGGCAGGTGTCTCCGTCCTGGCTTCGGCGCCTATTGTGAGGGCACCAAATGGAGGCCCCGGGAGGAGGGGTGGGCAGGCGGGTGGGCGGGGAGCCGCGGCTCCCCCACCCCAGCGCACCCCGGCCGCCCGCGTCACGGTGCTTCCTGGCCTCGGCTCCCGAGCGCTGGGTAGTTGCGCGGGATCCGGCGGGAGCGAGAGGCGCTCCCTGGTCACGTGGGGGAGGAAGTGCCATCCTGGCTTCCAAACCTGCCGGCTCTTGTTTCTGGAGCTTTCATGGCTCGGCGAGTGCGGCCGGGAGCGCTTTGTCACGTCTGAAACCCAAGGCCCTGGGTCAGTGCGGCCCTGGGAAAGTTGGGCTCGTTTCCCCGTCTTGCTCTTCACCGTCTCAGAAAGCGGTGAGGAGGGGGCTTGCCGCCCTCACGCCTTTTCTCTTTCGGGAAACTGGTGTGCTGACATGTTGTTTTGAAAGAGACCCATTTATGGGGTACTGATAACAGGCAGGGTAGGCGCAGGGCAGGCTGGTGGAGCTCACTTTCTTCTTTAACTAATGTTTATGATCGTCTGTGGGGTGCCAGGGCTGGAAAGGCCATTAGGTGGAGAGCTGGCCTCAGACCCTGCCCTCACCCAGACCATCGAAGAAGTGATTTCAGGAGACATTGAATCCTAGGGCAGGTTAGGGATAATTAGGCAGCCTCAAGGACAGTGCAGGGACTTCAGGAGAGTTAAGGAAGGCTCCAGAGAGAAGGGCTGCAAATTCCAAAGGGACTAATGGAACACCCCAGGACTAAGGTCAACAGAGCATTCCAAATTGAGGACAATAAAGAAGAAAGATAAGGGCTGGGGCACAGATAAGTTCTGGGCAGAGACATTTAGGCAGTGAGTGAGACCACCGAGAACTAACATCACAGAAAGACTGGTGGAGCTTTAGAATAATTAGGCAAAAATGATATAAATTCCCTGAGGCTCCACTTGGGTTTCCTTGCCCCTCCGTGGCCTGGGAGTCCCATTTTATTTCTTTTCCTTTTTTCCTCGATAAACTTTTTCTTTCGCTAAACAAATCTGCCTCTCCTGGCTTGCTTGCCTGAGCGTCTGGGAAACTCCTGCTGCAGCTACGTGAGACACCAGCCCTGTGGGGGTCTAGTGGCTGGGCCTCAGCACGGCCCCTGGGATCCGTTCTTGGCTGGGAGACTAGGCCTGAAAACCTGCAATCCAGGTATCAATATGATGCACTTCCAGTGCCTGTTTCTCCAACACACAGACCATGGAAGAGGAAAACTACTCATGCAAAAGTAATCTGTGCTTTGGTTAGAAGAGAGTTAATGCAGGCTTGTGTTTCTTTCGACCTTTTAACCTCATTTAATAATTACAAAAAACCTTTACTGAGAACGGACTTTGGCGTTAGGGCAGTTCTCTGTTTTAGGATACAATGGTAACAAGATGTGCCCCTCTCGCTGTCCTTAGGGAACTTGGGGGTGACTGTAGGCTAGTAAAGCATAAACAAGCAATTGCAGTGGTTTGGAACTGGGTGGGTATTTGACTTGATTGCCCTGATTTACTCTGTAGGGCACAAGAAGAAACAGGAGAGAGGCCCTGCCTTTCCACCAAAGGCCAAACCAACCAATGTGGATTCCCATAGGAAAAGCATCGTCTGGTGCCCGGGGAAGAATGCTTGTCCTCTGTCCCCTGAGGAAGTAAGAGAAGCATCACAATTTCTGATTTGGGGTCTGCTCTGGCTTCACAGATCTCATTTACCTAGAAATTCATTTTCTGGAAGTTCCTAAGAACTAGTGTCACCAATCCACAGACCTTCCTTCCTTTCTCATGAAACTGTCTATAGAATCTGGCTGGTGTTAGTAAAGAGAGAACTTTTTTTTAAAGATTTATTTTTTTTTATTTATGCATACAAGAACCGGGGTGTAAGCCAAAGGTGCGGGGGTGGGGTTGGGGCCGCGGGGGTGGTGTGTGTGTGAGAGAGAGAGAGAGAGAGGATTCACCAGAGACAGAGTGGGGAAAACAGGCAGATCTACTGAAATAACACCAAGGGGAGCAGCAGATGAGACAGGAGGGGTCTGCTGAGCCATGAGGGTTAGCTCCCTGGCCTAAGATCTAACTCTGGTGAGAGCTTGATAGCCCTGAGACTTTAACCCCTGCAACACCAGGGAGGCCCAACTTTCACTCTATTACTGTTATGTAGCTCAATTTTTGTTATTCTTTAATGTGTTGGAGTTATGGTTGGGCTTTTTTGACTGTCTTTTGAAATAACCGCTAAAATTTCAGAATCCCAGGGAAGACTTTTCTACTTTATTAGGTTAGCAGAACACTAGTTATGTGGGTCCAACTTCCAATGTTTACGGACAGCAGAAACCTCATCACATAGCCAGAGGGAGAGTCACAAATTCCCATGACACATTTTCAGGCCATATCTCTGCTCTTGGCCAGCTTCAAAACTGTGGGAGTATGTTAGAGCTGGAGATAGGAGCTAGAAGGCTCCTGGAATCCCTCCACACTGATATTTTTGCCTTTTCCTCCTAGTGAGAAACACAGCGTCCTCTACAAGTCCTGTAATTTTTTGTTCTTATTAGTTTTAATTTCTAAAAAATACCCAGACATTTGGGGGCAGTGTACCCTGAGCTCAACATTCAGTGTTATTTTCCAAAAAGAAAACCTTTGCCTCATTGAAAAGCATAGCAGTCTTGTTTATTCATTTGTCTGTCCATACCAGGATAATTCCTGACTACCTAAATTGCCCTGGTAGTTACAATGGGGCAATTCATTTCCTTTCTTGACTGTTCAGTGCCAAAATCATTCTCCTTGAGACAGATTCCATGTCCTATCTAGAAAGAACTCAGAAAGCAACATTTATGATTATATATAAGTGTGGTGAGCACACAGGACATGTAAATAAGAAAAATTAGGTACATTTTGATCATTTATAGGATGCCTCAGGATCTCCCATGAAATCAAATCTTCCTCCTCTACATCTTACATATTCCAAACCATGTTTCAGAAAATGGGCATCACTTCTATAAATTGAATCCCATTACCACATTCAAAACATTGAAAACGTGTTCACATAGAAAAACTATTTCAGTAGGCCAAATCAAAAGTGTTTTCTCTCTCACACACATACACGTGCACACACACGTGACCTGATCTGTGGCAATCTCAAAAAATTGCGGGATAAAAAAAAACTCCTATGTATTATCTAATTTAGGTTCCAAACAATATTCCTGACAAGTAGCTTTCTCACATCTGAGAAAACATTGGCAGGGAGATTCCAAGTGTCCCACCCTTTCCAACTCAGAAATATTTCTTCACACAGGGCCTGAGAGTCCCCAAATCCCCTCTCCTCAAGCATCCACTCCTAGCTGGGCCATGCAGCTTCTTCCAAAATTAGCTCCTAAGCTATTGGGTGTGACTAAGAGACTTTCTTTGTTGATTTGCAGTACAACCATTTTTATTTTATTCACTGAATCATTAAAACTAATTAAGTACCTAAATTATATCAGGATGGAAGACGAAACCAAATGGAACCCCACTCTTCCTGAGACTGATACTCTACTGAGGAAGACAAACAGTTAAACAAGCAACTTTTTAATAGAATATCAGATAATAAATACAATACAGAAAAGTGAAGTATAGATTGAAAAATTGGCTTGCTTCTTTCTCAGATAGGGTAAACGGTTTTCAGGCTTTTCTGTCCTCCCACCATTAGGATTGCCCTGCCTAATGGGGCACCTGCAGTTGTTACATTGTTGTAAGCTGTCTTGTTTACTTCCGTGGGCCATGGCTCAGTATTGGAGATATTTGGGAAGAGAAGCAGAAACAGGAGAGAGGCAGGAGAGAGCAAGAAGGGGAGAAAGAAGGCCAGAGAAGCCAAGAGTGAAGACTTGCTGGGGGCTTGGAGGCCCACTGGCCTCCTAGTCCCCTGGCACCCCTGCCTACCGTGTACCTGTGCTATATGTAAAAGCCTGAGAAAGCCACCGAGGGCTCCAGGACTCTCCTTTACCCAGGTCTGCTTGAATTGTAAAGAACCAGCCCTGTGATCATCCTGCCCCTACAGAGATAAAGGGGGTACCCAATCTACAGGTGACATTTCAGCAAAGACCTGACCAAATTGAGGGAATGAGCCTTGTGAATGTGCAAGGAAGGGGACAGCAAAGGCCTTGCGATTGATATGCTTGGTGTTTAATATCAAGGAAATCAGTGTGGCTGAAGTAGAGATAGAAAGGAGAGACATTGACATCTGAGAGGTTTGACAGGATCATGTGGCTTACTAGGGCCACATTCTGCAGGGTAGAGAGCAGGGATATGATATGATTTCAAGACCCTCCAATCTTAGATACTGTCTTCTGTATGTAGTTTAATTGGCTAAGGTTTCTGTAACAGGTAGTGACCTAGAACTGCCTCCAGTATTCCCAGGTGAGGCCTAACTTGCAGTATAGAGCAGGACCATGCCCTCCTTCCTTCTGGACATAATACTTCTTTTAATGCAATCTGAGACCTATTATATTGCATTTTGGGAAGTCTTTTATTGCACTCTCTAACCTCATTCCCCACCTCAGTTTCTTCCCACCCTCATCCTCCTGTCCTTGGCCTAATATCTACTGATTAAGAGCTTCCAGAAACATCCTAGAAACCAACTGCTGATCTGTTCATAACAAGGTCTTTTACCAAATACATTTTATTATTTCCCTCATCCTGATTCCATTTGAACAGGCCATGTTGCAAACATCCTGAACTTGTTCAATTGCTTTTAGGGCCCAATAGTGAGGTATTTTCTTATTCCTATAAATTCCACATTATTAGCACATTGTTCCATTCTTTGAGTCCTGGTTCTAGCAGCCTAATGCATAAGCTATTCCTCTCATCTTTGTTATCAACAGATTTCTTTGGAATACCACTTATAACATTGTCTTGAGTAAGGCTGAAGAGTCCTGTGACAAGAGACCAGAAACTGCTGTCAAGGGTCCATTACCAAGGCTTTTGGGAAGTGGTTATTCAACCAGCTGCAAATCAATTTAATTTGCCCTACATCTACCCTACATTTCTCAATTCATCAACAAGAACACAATAAAAAGATTCTTGCCTAATGTCATGCTGAAAAATACACATACTACCTTAACCTACCAGCCCAATTATGCTGTCAAAGAAATGAAATTCTACTTCTAGATGGAGGTTCATATTTTCTTTGGAACCTCTCTGTTACTGACTCTGGACTTTTCTTCCTGACCTGAGGCTCACCTAACATCGCATACTTGCAGATCTAAATGTTTGCTTCCTCGTTTTCACTGTAGTTGTTTTGTTTTTTTATTGTTTTCCTAGATGCACTATTCACATTAACTGAAAAGTTGTGAGTCAGCTGTGATCATTTTATATCATATTTTAAATATGCAATAAACTACTCATTCAGTTGATACTTTTTGATCACTCCCTTCACAAGTCCTGTATTTCCAAAATGAAAAAAAAGTTTTTGTATTACAAATATAATACTTTCTAATCCAAATTTGCCTATACTGAATTTTCTCAAAACGTTATCATACCTTTAAACAATAGTAACAGACTAGGGCTGCTGTAAATCCAATACCTGGTACATGATGTCCTCCTGCCAGGAAATTCTTTAACCTCAAATCTTCAGACTCAGTGAGATAAATAGTATTTTTTTTTAATTGGTAGTTTATGCGAAGATAAACAAAAGCATTTTCCATCTAGTCTTATGCTGACCCTGAATTTTTTTCAAGCCATCATTGTTTCTTCTTTTCACAGCCTCCCAGGCATCCTGTTTCTCCTGCCCTTCAGTATCTTCACAGTCAGGCCTAATACCTGGAATAGATCTAATGGGTGCTCAATAAGTATTTCTTGAACGGATAAATGAGAAATAAATGAATGTATGTGTACAAAAATTAAACTTCATCTATTTATAAAATGATTTTAGTTTCACACAGGATCAAATTTAGACATGACCAGTGTCTTCTAGAAAGTTTTGGGGCAAGAGTTCTGTCAGGGGCATAAATAGTAGATTCTCAGTCAGCACTTCTCAACCTTTTTGGTCCCATTTTGGTCCCTTTACACTCTTAAAAGTTGCTGTGAACTCCAAAGAGTTTTGCTTATATAGGATATATCCATCAATATTTACCATTTTAGAAATGAAGGAAAAATTAAATATTTATTAATTAATTGGAAATAATAGCCATAGATCCATAATAGAGCAATATAATGTTTTATGAAAAATAGATTTTCCAAAACAAAAGAAACTAGAGAGAAAAGTGAGATTATTTAAGATTTTTGCAAGATTCCAGGATGAGTGGCATAGTAGAAGACACCTGAGTCTTCATACCTGTTTCTGCATTGGATCTGTGATAATATCACATGACTCATAGTTTTAGAAACCCCCACTATAGGACCTCTCTGGTGGTGCAGGGGTTAAAGACAGCACTATCAAGCTATCACCAACCACTGTAGCATGAGTTCGATGCCAGGCCGCTGGCCAGGGAGCTACCCACATGGTGCAGCAGACCTCTCCTGTCTCGCCTGCTGCTCCCCTCAGCAGTGTATTTCAGTACACTGTTCTGTTCCCCTCTGTCTCTGGTGAATTCTCTCACTACCACCACCCCCACCCCCGCGCCTTTGGCCAACACCCCAGTTCTTGTATGCATAAATAAATAAATCTTAAAAAGAAACCCCCACTGTACAGTATTGAGAGAATGAAAGTGAAAGAGGCAAATAACAAAAAGTATTATTATGAAAATGGTTTGTCTCTGTGGCTACCCTAAAAGGGTTTTGAGAACCCCAGGATTCTCTAGACTACCTTTTGAGAACTATTCTAGATGGTTACACTGTTTAAAATTCAGTTCATTGTGCTCGCTTTGGCAGCACATATACTAAAATACAGTTCATAACATTTTCTTCTCTACCTTGAGTATTAGAAAGTTCAGAGCTAAGTTTAGCAATCAGTTCAGGCCAGGGATTAGTTTGTCCATCTCTTACACTCTGTTTGACTGCCACCTGTTTGTTACTTGGCTTTTATTTCTTTTTTAGGGTTAATGGCTCTTGGTTATATTTCCCCTGTGTTTTTCTTAGGAATTGCTTCCAATCCTTTCTGGAAGCAGGTTTCGTTCTCGCTCTCACTTTCTCTTTCTCTCTCTCTTTCTCTCTCTCTCTCTCTCTGACACACACACACACACACACACACACACACACACACACACTGATCACTTTTATTTAATTTTCAGTATATATCTAGCTAGCATATCTCATCCATGAGGAGCCCCCCAGCCATGCCCATAGGGCACCACCTGTGGTCACCTTTATTAGATCAGGTTGTACATTTGACCAATGTGGGCCAATCACATTCTCTCTCCTGAGAATTTGGTATTGAGGATGGCCAGTCACATGTGGCTAACCTCTTTAATAAAGGAGACGTTAACATGGTATTTACTGAGGTGTGATCTTCCAACAAAGGTGAAGAAAGTTGAGAGACAAGAAGCAGAAATGAAGGCTGGAGGAGTACTGTCTGCTTTCCTAGTAGCCATCTGTCCCTGGGCTTCATGAGACCCTGCTTTATGCACATATTTCCCTTAATGCTTGAGCCAGCTCAGAATTGATTACTTGCATCAAAAGGTCTTAACTATGGGAAAGACAAAGCCAGAACCATCTGTAGAGTTTTTCTCTACAACAGAGTCCCTTAAAGGATCTGCACGGGCACTGTAGTTCTTAAATACACATGGTCTCTCTGAAGGTTTCCACCAAGCAAAATCATCTGTCCATCTAAAGCCAACTAGACTAGGAAATGGCATTTCCTCCAGCTTTCCATCCCCAGAGGGCAAAAGTACAGATGACTGGAGTTAGCAATTGTCTCTGTGGGTTAGTATTTACTGAGGGCACACTCCCAGGGACTTGAATGACAGAAATCCCCAGGTGCCAGGGAGGAGGCTGGCAATTATGCTTCCAATCACCTGCCTATTCTCCACTCTCTAACTCAACACTCCCCGGAGCACTGGCCCTCAATGACTGGTAGGGCGACCCACTTTTTAAAGTGCCAATTTCTAGTAGCTGGAAACAATAAACATAGAGGGAGGTTAAGACGCTGGAGGACGGATTTCTCAACTATTTCAAAAGCCCCAAGATACTATTGAGCTAGCGGACAGCAAGGCTATAATGCTGCAGACCCGGCACGCTGTGCACCTCCTGCCTCAGAGCGACTGTGTGATGGTCAGTTAGTCAGTCAACATATCTTGCTGGGCCTCAGTTTTTACAGCTGGAGAATGAGGAGGTAGAACTAGATGGCCTTTAATATCCCTTTCATCTTCAACTTCCTACAATCTTTGTGAGCTGGAAAGATTTACACAGAACTTCATCTTGATTTTATTACTGGTAGTTTATCTTCTTGTGACAGAGCCAGCAGCAGCCTGTATTTGTGGAAGTGGCTCTCTCTAGATGATTTAAGAGGTGCTGAGAGCCCAGAGTACCTCCCTCACTGTTGTGCCACAGAAGCTCCTCTGCCCTGAGCCAGATCTAGATCCTAGCATAGTAGATGTTCAAAAGGCAAATACTAAAAATGCCCATTGTTTCTCACAGAGCATATCAGCCTTGTTTTGCCTCTGGATTCCCTAGAAATGGCACCAGGAATGTCATCCAACAGCTGATTCTTTACATAATCAACTTTTTTTTTTTTTTTTAAGATTTATTTATTTATACAAGAACTGGGTACAGGCCAGAGGTGTAGGACGGTGAGAGAATTCACCAGAGACAGAACGGGGAGCAGAACAGGCAGACTTACTGAAATACACTGCTGAGGAGAGCAGCAGGCAAGACAGGAGAGGTCTGCTGCGCCATGAGGGTATCTCCCTAGCTGGCCGGGACTCGAACCCATCCTGCAGAGGCTGTAGACAGCTTCACAGCACGGCACTCAACCTTCTGCGCACCAGGGAAGGCCCTTTACATAATCAACTTTTAAAAAATAATTGCCAGAAAGGAATAGGCAAAGAGCAATGCAGTGGCAAACAGGGTGGGCCATAGAGTGTGCAAAGTAGGCCACAGTAGCAAAGACCTCCAAGGGCCAGATGAGGAACTGGGTTTGAGCCAACTGCACTTGCTTAGAGAGATGGACTGGCAGTTTCAGCCACTGTACCATTTTGCCTTCATTTTTTTTTTTCTTTTCTTCAGGGTACCTTGCAGGAAGGATATCCCCCAACCAACGTTCAGAACTTAGAAGTGTAACAGGGTGGTCCCCAGGAAAAGGGGAGGTTCCAGGTTTCCTGCCCCACCCAAGGGAGGGTGGAACAGGGAGAGAAGCTGCAGAGGAGACTGAGGAAGGAAGGAAGCAGGATGGAGCCAGAAGGAGACCTGGAGGAGGCACATGGAGCCGAGAGACACATGAAAAAACTGCGCTTGCCTTTTGGTTGTGGACTGGGTGACACAGATGTGGGTGAGAGACCTGTGGGGAGATGACAATGGCGGTTTTTGTCTTGATTTTGATTTTGCTCTTTTCCTTCCAGACTTGTCTGGTTGTTTCTGATCCTTTTCTGTGGGTCCCCACTGGAGGATGCTTTAGACTTGTGACAGGCTCTGGGGTCTTGCTCTGGGCCAATCCCATTTGGGTGGACTTTTACCCACGAGGCGATGGGTAACTTTGGGTGCTTGATTTAGAAACTAAATCTTTGCTTTTCCTCTATTGTTTACTAATTGTATTAACGTTCCTTCCCATTAAAGTCTCATATGTTTTGTGTTGATGCGGCGGGTGGCAGAACCCATTTAGAGTCGGCAGGTTTGCAGGGTCTGGGGTGCCCCTCTCCCTGCCCTGCCAACAGAAGCAGCCTGGCCTTCCAGCTTTATCATCTAGAAAAGACAAGGGAGAGTTGGCCACTCAAGAAATGGCTCTGTTCTGTTATGCTGTTATGGAACTGGAACTGTAACAGGGTGGTCCCCAGAATCTCTGCCCTGTAACAGAACCACTGCATCCCCTTTCATGGCAGGAATTCACAACTACTCCCATAGCTGGGCAGTGGAACTGCTTTCATTAGCCTAATGAGCCACAGGCCTACTACCACACTCACCCCCACCCCAACAAGGCTTGGGTGTGCAGTGGTGATAAAGACCATTTGATGGCTTCAATTCTTTTTTTTTTTTAAAGATTTATTTATTTATACATGCACTGGGTACAGTCAGAAGCGCGGGAGGGTGAGAGAATTCACCAGAGCCAGAGCAGGGAACAGAGGAGACAGAAGGACTGAAGTACACTGCTGAGGGGAGCAGCGGGCGGCAGGAGAGGTCTGCGCACCATGTGGGACCCTCCTCCGGTGACCGGTGACCGGGGAGCAGCCGGGGATCGAACCTGCGCTGCAGAGGCTGCGGGCAGCTTCGCAACCCAGCGCTCAACCGCTGCGCCACTGGGGAGGCCCAGATGGCTTCAATTCTTAACCTATAAAAAAAATGGAGAGAGGACAACCAGAAAGGTAACATCCTAGCACTCCTGTGGGGGATTTACTTATCAATATAAATGTATGAGGTTCCTAAATAAATGAAACTTCCCATAGCACCCTGATGTATTAGTTCATGACACAGCATCTTAAATATTCATTTTATTTGCACTCCACTGGAACATGAGTAGAACATTATATTAGACAACCAGGCTTCCCACTGACTTTCTTAGAAGGCTGGGCTTGTCAAATCTTTATTTCATTTTGGGGTGAGGACTGGGGTGTGTTCTGGTGATGTTATAGGACAGGAAGAGGGGCAGCCCAAACCCCGCAAACCTGCCTATTCTAAATGGGTTCTGCCATCCGCCGCATCAACACAAAACATATGAGACTTTAATGAAAAGGAACTTTAATAAAACTAGGAAACAATACAGGAAAGGCAAAGAGTCTAGTTTCTAAATGAAGCACCCAAAGTTACCCGTCCCCTCGTGGGTAAAAGTCCATCCAAATGGGATTGGTCCAGAACAAGGCCCCAAAGCCTGCCACAAGTCTAAAGCATCTTCCAGTGGGGACCCACAGAAAAGGGTCACAAACAACCGGACAAGCCCGGAAGGAAAAGAGCAAAATCAACATCCAAATAAAAGCTGCCATTGTCACCTCCCCATGGGTCTCACCCACATCTGTGTCACCCAGTCTACGACCAAAAGACAAGCGCAGTTTCTTCACATGTCTCTAGGCTCCATGCGCCTCCTTCAGGTCTCCTGGCTCCATCCTGCTTCCTTCCTCAGTCTCTTCTTCTGCTTCTCCTCTTGCTGCTCAGCTCCACCCTCCCTTGGGTGGGGCAGGGAACCTCCCCCTTTCCTGGGGACCACCCTGTTGCAATCCCCCCTTTTAATTTTTTTATTCCACCATATCTATGGTGACACATGGGTGTATAGATTAATTAGTATTAAAAATAGTAACTGAAGCAAAAAACATCCTCAGTGGTCTTGTGAAAAGAAACTATGGGAGGAGGCTAACAGTACCAGGTGTGTTTTATGTTTGCTGAGGATAAACAGGAAAGAAACACACACTGCTGGACCACAAACGTTCCACCACAATCATCACCACTGTATCCTTCTCCTCAGTCTCCAGAGTAAATAGTTTATAAAATGCCATAGAGATCAAGAATTCCTTTGTTTTCCAGGATGATCTCCATAATCAAGCAGATTTCTGGGTGTGAGGCAAGGATCCTTGAACCGGTCTTGTCCACCCTCCTCATTATACTAAATTTCCTTTGTAGGAGAATGGGAATTTGGGGGATTTAAAAAAAAATCCTACTGGGTTGTCCACGGATAACAGCCTAAGGCCCAGGAATTTCCCTAATGAGCCACAAGGAGACTTGGGATAACTAGAAACAATAGCTCCTTAAGTGCCCACTCTGCAGAAAGCCTAGGAATTCGGACTCCAGCTAGTGAGAGAGCTTAGTAACATCCTGGGGGGTAAAGATGCACTGATTAAGTGCCTGGTGAAATACGAGTGAGGGAGAACCCTGAGCACATACCCTCCTGCAAATCTACCTGCCAGTCCTCCAAACAGTTCAATGTGCTCAAGTGAAACCACTGCCCATAACATAATCGGTTTTTACGTTTGAGTCCTGGGTCTGCCACTAAGCGCCAAGTCACCTCGCCTATCCACGCCTCCGGGTCCTCGTGTGAAAGGAGTAACACGGACGCCTGTGCTCTGAAACTACTGCGTCTGGAAGGCATTTCAGGGAGCAGAAATACCACACAGTCTCCTTCCCTGGCACAGCCGTCCGGGCCAGCTTATCTCGCTCCTGCGCAAGCATCCAAACCCCAAATTCCACTCTGCAGGACCCTCCCAATCACGAGCGCCAACTTGCTCCTCTGTCCCGCAGCCTCTCCCTCAGCCCCGATGCGCGCCTCATCTTCCCGTGAAAACAAAAAGCACCGATCCTTTCATCCGGGCTGCACTCGGCAGCAGAGACGTCCTGTAACTGACGAGAAAAGCAGAGGGCGCTGCCTCGGGGGCTCGCAGCCTGGAGGCGCCCGCCTTGAGGCGCGCGCGGCGCTTTCAGGGCGCGGCGGGCCGGGGGCGCCCCGGCGCGCGGCCGGGCTGGAGGGCGGCCGGGCCGGCGGGGCTGCCGGCAAACTTTGCACGTCTGAATTTTTGCCCGAAAGCCTGGGACCCACAGTGTACCCAAACCTGCGCACGCCACGAGGGAGCCGCCCGCAGCCTGGGGGCCGGGGAAGTAAGGGGGTGGCGAGGGGGAGGGGAGAGCGGGAGCCGGGGTGGGAGGTGAGCGGAGGGGGGGGCAGGAAAGTGGGGGGAAGGAGAAAGGGAGGTAGGAGGAGGTGGGGGAGGGGCGGAGGTGGGGAAAGGAGGAAGTGGGGGCCGGAGGAGACGGGAGGGAGAGGCGGTCGGGGGGATGGAGGAGTAAAGGCCGGGGTTGGGGGGAGTGGGGGCAGGGGCTGGGGGAGGGGCGGAGGTGAGGAGGTGCGGGCCGCCTGGTAGGAGCGGGCGTCGGCGCGAGCCCCCCGGGTGTCTGGGGGTGTCTGGGGGCGCCTGCGGGCCGTGAGCCCGGCTCGTGGCCGGGGAGCGCACTTTGGACCCCGTGGGCCTGAAAAGCAAGTTCTTTAGTTTCTCCAAAGCGCAGGAGCCGCCGGCGGGCCAGGTAGAGGCTGCAGAGCTTTCCTGACTCTGCACCCCCCCCCCCCCGGGAAAAACCACCAACAAAATAAACGGAGCCCGCCCGGCCCCGCCCCCGCCCCGCCCCGCCCCGGCCGGCCCCGGCCCGCCCCGCCGGCGGCTGCCCGGGCTCCCCCGGCTCCCCCGGCTCCCCCGGCTCCCGGGCCGGGCGGCGCTTCCCCGGGCCCTGGGCCGCGCGGCGCGGGGAGCTCGGCGGCGGCGGCGGGTTTCCGGGACGGAGGCGGCTTTTCTGCTGAAAAATGCACCCGACTCCTTTGATGCTCTTTTGTTTGAAAGTGGAAAACGACAATAAAAAACATAGCCATGAAAATAAGTGAGATTAGGACGTGCCGGCTTCACTTCCTGGAGGCTTTGTGTTGTGTCTTGAAACTAGGAATCTTTGCGGGTCGTCAGGAACCCGTTCAGTATCGGGGCTGCTCTATGACACTTGTAAGTGCCTTTTTAATCCCTTCACACTGATGCTTGTGCGACTATCCGGCGTGAGGCTGCTGACGTTGTGACTGTATTAAATTGATGGAATGGTTTGGTTTTTTTTCCCCTGCTTTGGTCGGTTAATATTGCTTCACTAAGTAACATGAGATAAATGCATACACGGCGCAGAAATCAAGACACAGAGGCAAGGGAGCTTTTTAACCCTGCCATAAAATAGGAAAATAACCCCTCAAGCATGCCAGCACTGAAATCATGTATTATTGGGACGGTGGAAATTTGGAAACAAGTCAGTGATTAGTTCATAGTCATTCTACATAAATTGACGTTATAAAATGATTAATTAATGAATAACAGGGATGAAAACCCCATTACTTGTTTTAAATTGCTGTTTTAGAACGTATATATCGTTATATTTTGTGTAGTAAATCACATCAGGGTGTGTGTGTGTGTGTGTGTGTGTGTGTGTGAAGAGAGAGAGAGAATGAATTTCTGCTCTGAAACTGCAGCTTTCAAGCTTTAGGACTGAGAACTTCCACCCAGGGAATCTCCAAATGCAATTATTATAAAGCAGGTACTAACTAAAACTAAAGATCCTTCCTCCAGAGTTTACTCCACTTTCCTTTAAATGAGCCGAAGAAAATAATCTCTTAAAGACCAGGAAATCATAATTTTAGAATTGTCCAATGTCAAGTGAAAATCTAAGTATTTTACATCCCAAAACCAGAATGAGGCATTCCTATAATAATGGTTAGTTAATAGAGAGGCCCAATTCAATTTCCAAAAATGTGGCCTTTGGGTCACATTTGTATAAAATCAAAAGACAATATGATGGGTGTTCTATCAAATTAAAACTGCCGTGCAGGCAGGGATATATGTTCATGTAAGCGGGACACAGATTCAGATCTCTGATCTACACTGGTTTTGCCAAGTGATATCCCTTAATCTAAGTACTTTATATCCCTGGGATTTGTAAAGTCCAAACCAGAGTTTGCAGGCTGGAGTTCTGTGAGTCTAAACTTTTACCTGTATGACTTAATGAGGTGATTTTAAACTAGTTATCTATATTTAAAAATCAGGATGTTCCACATGAGAAGCTGAACTTTGGCTTCTAGTATGAGAAGACCTGGTGCCTGGATGGGAATGTTGATAGCACAGAATAGCAGATGTGAAGTCTGTACCTCCCCTGGAGTCTCCTCCCCACCTTTGCCTTTATGCCAAGATACTTACCTGCCCTGTGCACCTGAATTTTCTAATTCTGCCCCAGACAAACCACCTCACTCAGGACTCCGCCTCTTTATTAGGATTATTAAAGTCATCGATGATTCAGACACTCTATGCATATATAATTAAAACCTCCAATCTTGATTTCCAGAAATTCATTTGGCAACTAATCAGATATTGACTTTGTACATATTTCCTTAAGACAGACACAATAGCATGCTCTGATTCCTTCTATTCCTCATTGTCATAGGACACAGCAAGACCTAGGGGAGTGTGTGATCTCAGGGATTAAACTAACTTGGTTTGGATTCCCACTAGGTACTTGCTATGTGGTGTTAGGCAAGTTCTCTATTGTACTTGAGTTTGTTTCCTTGAAAATAAGAACAACTACCTCCTTAGATTAATGAATATTAATTTTTGCATGTGAATGCTTCTTGAATGGTACCTAATCCTAAGTAATCAGCCAAAATATTAGTTTCAGTTACTAATGTGGATACTTGAGAATTCTTATTAGACCTTTTTTACTTGTCTATAAAATCCTACACTAGTAGAGTCTAAATGTTGATGTGCAGGAGATTTACCTACATACTTCCTTAAAATGCCAGCTTCTGGATAGTTCATCCATGGTTTTAAGTCAGAAAATTCCAGATGGGACCCCAGGAGTTAATGGATTCGACATTATAACATTTAATGCTGCCACAGGAATTCTTAGCTTCACGTGACAGTCCCCCACCTCACCCTTGACAGCCCCCCTCCTGGATTGGCCAGGCTCATTCAAGTAATGAGGAAGGCATCCTGGGCTGGCCAGTCCTACACCATTGGGATGGGATGCCCTCCCTGGATCCCTGCTGTCTGCTCATCAGCTCACAGGCATTTCATTAAGGAGCACCTACCAGACACACAGGAGCTAGCGGTAGGCATATAATAGTGAAGGAAGTAGTTTCTGTCCTCAGGAGCTCAAGGAACTGAATACCAAGTACAGGACCTGGCATTCAGGAACCAGTCTGTCTACTACCACCAGTCATCTACTACTATCCCAAGTGCCATCTTCTTCCCAAAGACCATCCTTTATGCCCCTCCCCCTACCCCCCAACACTGCATTCTCATGTCATGTTGCCATCTCATGTAATAGTTTCATCACATAGCACGGCACTGTGTAGGTGCTTTATTAGATGTTTGTGCTTTATAAAATATTTGTGGATTTAACTTCCTTTGACAAATCTGTCTTCTGAAGCTTAGTTTATGTCACTCATCAAATATTTATGAGCAACTACTATGAGCCAAGCACTGCTATAAACTGGGATATATGGCAGTGAACAAAATTAAAATCCCTGCCCACAAGGAGCTTCCAGTTGGGGAAGATAGGCCATATAAACAATTTTTTTAAAAAAATTTGTGTATTTGATTGTTATTTGTTCTCTGGCATTTGCTACAATCCTGTTTGCTGACTCCTTACCTGGGTTCGCTGCCAGATGGACTTCTTCCTGGACCCTCTGAGTCACTCTAGCTTTAACCAAGGTCAACCATTCATTTATAAATTCCAGAAGTGTCCCGCTTTTTAAAATGCCACTTAAATATTCTCTTTATTATATTAGAGAGAAGGCTTGATAGAAGCCAAGTGCTATCACTGTCCCATTTGTTAGGTTCTGTTATAATATTGTGTTTTCTTTTTAAGCTGCAGAGCTATTAGCCAAATATAATAATAACCCTGACTACTACTATGGTTTTCTATTATATAACATGTTGAGTAATACTTTTAATAATTTATCAATAAAAGATAATCTTATGTTTTTATTATTTTTTAAAGATTTATTTATGCATACAAGAGCTGGGGTGAAGGCCAGAGGTGTGGGGGGGGGGGAGGATTCACCAGAGACAGAGTGGGGAACAGAACAGGCAGATTGACTGAAATTCACTGCTGAGGGGAGCAGCGGGCCAGACAGGAGAAGTCTGCTGTGGGTCACCTCCCTGGCTGGGGATCAAATTCATGCTGCAGTTGCTGCAGCTAGCTTCAAAGTGCTGATGCTTAAGTGCTTGCACCACCAGGGAAGCCCCATAATCTTACATTTTTAAATGTGATTTTTTTTTGCGGGGGATACATTTTGCTACATTTTTATTGAGCTTGCATTTTTCTGAAGTCCAATACTTGATCTAGAGATACAAATCCAATTTTATGATTAAAATAAGAGAGGATTTCAGTATTCCAAAGATTCTACAGAGTGAGTTACATCTGAAAGTTCATATAAACAAGTATAATTTTCATTTATTTTCCAAAGAAATAAGTGAAAAATAACCTTTTTTGTGAAAATGTTTTCAAATATTTTTTCTATCACAATGGGTGTGTATGTGACCTCTGTCATCATCTTTGGCTTTCAGTGGCCCATACATGTTATGACTTCCCAAGTCCATGTGATTTCCTCTTCAGAAATATGAACTGGGTTCATGGAATTCTTGGGAAACAAATTCAAGCACCAAGAATTTCACTCTGCTATGAAAAGCAGAGTGACCAATTTGATTTGAACATAATATCAGTCTTTAGTGAGGCAAGGGTGAACATGAAGATAGAATTAAAATGTTGGGATCATGGAGGTTCACTAGCTGCTATGTTTAGCCTAAATTCAAACAGCAACGTCAAAATTTAATGTGAGAATATGTACATATGCAGCCATTCAAAGTGGCCATTCATAGACAGAGGCCCCAGTCCAACCAGAACCCAAGGTTACTTAGAGAACCTGAAAGGAAATTACATGTTCCATTCCTTTATATTATATTATTTTTTTAAGGGTTGGGGGTGCCTTGAGAGAGGAGGTGGGGTAAGGGAGAACATTTTGAATCTGAGCCTCTGCAGGCCACAGTAATCATTGTGAGAACATCCCCGATGTCTTCATGACGTTTGTCCTTTCTGAAATGACTTGTAGTGACTGAAATAGCTGGAATGCACACCAGAACTTGGGTGTCTTTACTTTAGCATAAAGTTAGAGAGAACAGAAGGTGAGGAGGTGCAGGGACTCAGATGATACTGATAAAGGCAATGAAACAAATGCAAATTTAATAGAAAAAAAAGAATCTTCGCCAACTGAGTTTTTGCCAGCTTGCTCTCAGTGCTGCATCTTTTATCATACCTGGGCTTTCAGTCTCCCTAATGACATTTTCATATTCCCCCAGACCTGTCCAGTAAGATCTTTAACAAGCGCGCTGGGACTCCTGCACTTCCCTTTAGTAACCATGTAGGTTCGTTCATTCTCTGGCTTTTATGGTATTATTTTAGAAATTGAGCTGTTAAGGGTTGTATTTGAACACCGTTCTTGAATGAGAACTTTAATTAAGGGATCAAAAAGCTTAAGTTCATGCTTTTTAATAACTGAAACCAGTGTGTATGATTTTTCATATCTAAAATCTATGGAAACTACTATCAGCCTAGCTTCTTTTACTTTTAACTTGTAAAGAAAGTTTCTCTTCTTAAGTTCCCTTTTTTTTTTTTTTTACATCCAGTTGGACCAGTGCTTGTGATTATTATCAGTTAGAAGGAACCTGTATCTCTCTGTGGGCAATGTTAAATCACTGTGTTCTAGGGATTTTCTTCTTTTGTGGTTATCACAGCCAATGTCTACTTGAAAGACATGCTTTCATCTCATTACCATAATAGGTGACTGAAAGTTTTCTAGTCAATTTACTAAACTGTTGACTATCTAAGGATTTAAAATGGCCAAAGAAACTTACAGACTTCCTCACGTACTGTTATCACCTGTGATATAACTTTGTAGACTAAAGAAGGTGAGCTATTCCTTCTGAGTCTAGGGAACATATATGAGTTATTTTGTCTTTGTTTTTGTTTTGGAAGATGAGAGCAGTTGGTGTGGGTAGATTTCCAAACTACCCAAGAGAACATGATTAGGAAACTCATAGCAGGCTCAGAGAGGAGTCATTTACAGCTGACTGAACAGGGAGCTAGAAAAAGATGGAGATTCTTAGAGAAACTGGAATTGTTTTAAAGTGCAAAGGGGCAAAATAATTGTGTCCCAACAAGAGTGGAAAAACCCAGTGGATTCCAACCAACTTCTTAGATTAATTTATTGATTCAAAGGAAATATGAGGTTCAACCACAACTGAACATAAAAAGGAGAAACTTTTAATTTAGAACCACTGGTTACCATGTGCTGATGAGTAACATATCAGCCGGCCTAAACGTGTTACAGTAAATGCTAGTGTAGAAGAAAGTTGTTTAATTGTTTGTTGTACTTTTCTGTCCACAGCACAAGCATCTAGGTACAGACTGAGAAAGTGGCTACCCAGATAGTGGAAAGTCAGTATTCATCCAAACATAAGAACATTATAAAAATGTCAAGTGGGCTTAGATGGTCTTGCCACTTGGGGTCATTTTTTTTTCCGCAGTAGCACTGTGGGGATGGGCTGTCCTCAGGGCAGAGTCCTGCTTCATGAAATCAACTTCAAAAGTTTGAGTAATCTTTCAAATAGACATCTAGCTTAGTAATAACCAACTCTAGATTTATCAAGAGATCAACTTTCTACACACTTTGTTGACTTGGGGTAGGGAGTAAAAACTTAAGTGATTTCCCCCTTAATCTAGAGATGAACAATTTAGAAACAACCTAAAACATGTGCAAATGAACAAATATGTCCTGTAATTTAAATAGCCAACCTTCACACTGATTAAGGAACCTCCCCAGGCAAGTATTCTGAGTGACCCAGTGATTCTGGACAAGTCACTGACCTCTCTCCTGGCTTCAGTGTAGTTAATGTTTTTCCTCCTCTGGCTCACAATAGTGCCTTAGAGATGGAAAAAATGATGCACAGCAAAGTCCTGTGCAGATTTTTAAAATGCACATTAAAAATAAGGTAAAAATCACTTCTCTCTTATGCAATGCAGTTACTGTGTAAAATATCATGTGGCATACAGTCTCGGCTGAGAGGCAAAAATATCCCTCTTCCTATAATTGAAAGCCAAAGGTGGAACAACACCATGGAAGCTTTTAAAAAAGGAAGTTGAGTGTCCTTTTTAGACATATGGAGCCAGCCGTGTTCTTTTCTGATGTCTCCAGAAAAGAAAATGTGGTCAACATAAAGATGTTTTATTGCTGATGCCTATAAGAAGGGGCCTCCCTGTTCAAATCTCAAGAACATATTTTCAGATGCATTTTCACCTCTCTCAAAATGTGCACGGGAAGTTTGGGTTACCAGTGTAATTACAGACTTTGGGAGGTGCCCTGGCTCTGCATCTTTTGTTCATTTTCAACTGTTGTTCCTTCCTTAAAATATACATATTCATGGCCCTGCATGATCTCTTGCCAGCACTGACACACACATACACCATCCTGGAATGCCTCTCTATACAAGACCACATGCCGAAAACAGTTTTACAATACATGGGTGTCTGAAGAGCCATCTTTCAAGCGACATACACCACTTTTTTTTTAAAGGTTTATTTATGCATGCAAGAACTGGGGTACAGGCCAGAGGTGCAGGAGGTAAGAGGATTCACCAGAGAGATAGAGTGGGGAACAGAACAGGCGGATTAACTGAAATACACTGCTGAGGGGAGCAGCGGGTGAGTCAGAAGAGGTCTGCTGTGCCACTTCCCTGGCTGGCCGGGGAATCGAACTCGTGCTGCGGTGGCTGTGGATAGCTTCATAGTGCTGCATCTTAACCCCTTGCGCCACCAGGGAGGCCCCTCCCACGACCACTTAATGGACAAATTCTACCAGAAGCCAGGTTGGCTGAGATTCTAGTGACAGAGAAGGCATTTGTTAAAGAGGAAATTGTCTAAATGTCAGGAAGCAAACTCAAGGGTTAATTTTTTCTTTGCTTGCTTATACTACAAGCAACCCACTAAAAGCAAGAAGACTGGAAATGGACTTTCCCAAAGATATGCCCAAAAGAGGTAGAGTACCATGGACAGCTGATGAACTAGCCTCCATAGTTAGCAAAAGACAGCCTGGCATCTCTGAATAGCTTAAAATTCAAAAGGATGTGGTGGAGGGGCAGGCGTGTATTCCCAAGTCATCTATTAAAGTTCACCTGAACTAACTTTATTTATTTATTTATTTGATGCCAAAACCTGGAAGTGAATCTGGGACTCCTGAACTTTAGTATACATATGGGACCATGCTTTGCAGTGGCTTCCAGAAGTGAACAGAAAAGTTTGTAAGATTGCTTGGTCTTGTGTTTGACTGGTTGGTTGGTGTTTAGGCACCAAAGTAGCACCAGACCATCAAGTTTGTGAGCCACAAGTTTTGAAATAATAAATGCCTTCAGATTCTTCTATTCCCATGGGAAGTGTGGAGAACTAGGAATTGTGTTTGCTTTTTCTTTCACTAATTATTTTGTACTTAAAATATACCAACCACTGCACTCGGCACTGGAAATACTAACATAAAAGGGACCCAAATCCTGTCTTCAGGAGCCTACACTCCAAGCTCCAGTTTAGGTTCTGCACGAGTGACTTTAGGCTGGGCCACCCATCCCAGACATCAGAATCAAAGACATTTGATTTCTTGAACTCATCAGTAACCAGTTATCACTGAAAAGGCCTTATCTAGATATAAATTCCTGTGATCTATTTCAAAGACTTCATTAAAAACACACTTTGAAAGCAAAAGTAAAACAGAGGACATTTTCATACTATAATGACGAGGTCCCATATATTTTTTATATCTACAGCAGCAGAGCAGAAAAAGTGAGGTTAAGGGGGACACTTCTTGGGACCCCTTCAGTTCAATTATCCTAGTGTCATAATCTTTCTTTGTATTTGAGAGGCTTACAAGGCCTTCACCTACAACAGTTCATGGGGGCAAATCCAACTGTCACGGCTTCACACAGACTCAGTGTAATCAAATGGCCTTGTTTTTTCAGAGGTGGGGAAATCCTTATAGATAACAAGAAGGGACAGAGCCTGGGTATGGAGGTGAAAGTCCAGTCTTGGAATGACCCCTTGACAGTGATTGTGTGCTCTGTGCCAGTCATCTGACCTCTTTGGACTACAGTTTCCCCACTTGTAAAATGAGGTTTTTGAACTAAAAGTCCAGAGCCCTTTCTAACTCTCAAATTCTATTTCTGTGACTACATGGCACTGTGCAGTATGCTTTGCAATTTTAATTCCTCAATTAGGTATTTCATCAATGGCCAAAGTTGTTTCAATGCTAAGATCAGAATAATTATGCCAAGTTTTCTAAGTTAATAATTAGGTAAAATAAATGAGCCACTTCACACCTCTGCCTATGCGCTCCTTCCTAGTTCTAACAGAACAAATAAACAGCAGACAACAATGAATTAATTCACAAGCAAAGATTATTTTTGGCAGTTAGAAGTCAGACACTTCTGTTTAAACATACCCATTATGTACATAAATATGTGTATACATTGATCTATATGCATATGCTACATTTGTCATAAAGTATGAATATTCCCAAATAAAATTACAATAGCTAACATTTATATTTATTGAGCACATACTATGCACCAAGCACTGTTGAAAACCTTATTTACTTTATCAGTAACTTCTTTTCATTAACTTCCTTCATGTCTAGTCTTAACACCCACAGCTGATTTCTCAAAATATCTACAAAGTTTATTGCAAACATCCTGTCTGGCAGGCATAACTGTTAGAGTGTAGGGAAATGATAATTCTTTAGAAAGGACTCTCAGTTTGTCTGAACTTTTGGTAAAGGCCTCTCTGGAAATGCATGCAGTTGATCATGTTTATGTTTTGAGGGTGAGGGTCTGTGCAGGCAGTATGTAGATCTCCCTATAGCTGAACAAAAAACTCTCCAAAAAACTCAGAGAGGGAAGCTGTTGGAGTTTATGAAGAGTAGGAGATATTTGCATCTCTAGTGTGATAAGAAAAAAATTCTCAGGAAGGCTCAAGAAAAGTTTTCCTGGCAATGAGGCTTATGTTTGATAAAGCTGCTATGATACTGGAAATAGGTTACTGAATAAATGTTCACATAACTGAGACAATTCAGGTATGGGTCTTTCTGTCTGGGCCAAAATCCATACAAGTACTGAAATTTCATAGGATCACTAATTTCCATATTCTGTGCTCATGTAGCACTCCCAAAGCAGTGATGAAACATTTAGTAGCATAAGGAACATGTTTCATATTATGATGATTACAATTCTACATGTTTTCCCAAAATGTACAAATATAAAATGTGCGATGTTCTACTCATATGCTTGCATATGGAAAACAGAAATAAAAATTGTTTACTTTGGCTACAACAAATGTCATTCTCTTGCTTAGTGGCTCTTGATATCCTTCTGTCAAATCAAACATGCAACTTCTGAAGATACCAGAGTCTGCATTTAATACAATAATGAGTTTCTCACTTCCAGCCTCCCCTTCTCTCTCTTTTTAAATGACTCCATTGTTAAATAAGGAATGGGTAATGTCAACTTTCCCAGTAGCACAGTAGTATTTGTTGCTGTTTCATAAGTAATTTAGGAAAGCAAGTGAAGCATAAAGATCTAAATTATTTATTACTGTTTTCTCCTCTACTGGATATCACTATAATCTTCAATATTAATGCCTTCCTTACAAGGTTGGAAATTGAAGTCAGTAGGTTAAATTGATAAACAATTATGACATTTTCAGGTGAATAGTTGGTTCTGATTTTATCATTAAACCAAAGTAGTGCCTTGCTTAGTCCAAGCATTATCTAAGTATTTATCTAAGAGAATATTTATCTGTTCTTCTTAATTGTTACTTGAATGATTCTCTTTTATGATCATAAACAGCTTGCTTCAGCAATCCTGTGTCCAATGCAAAATAACCAATCAGTTCAGTGACAAGTGTGGGATGAGCAGGACGGACTGAGCCAGACGAATCATGCCTACTTGTCAGAAGCCAACTTAGCCAGAGTTGGTAATTCGGGCAATGTACAGGTTCACCCAAAAGGCATGATTTTGGGAAACCTAGAATTTGTGGAAATGTCTGATGTGGATGTTATCTGAAAGTGTATGTAATGGGCAGCCAGAGTAAGTCAGAAGAGATACTAGATCTAATATGTTTCTCTTAATCAAACACGAAAAAGTGTAGTCAGAGATCATTAAACAAATGAATGTTAAAAAGAAGCAGAGGAACCCACTTACCTTGTTCAGCTATAGGGAGATCTACATACTGCCTGCACAGATATCCTGGTCTCTCATGAGACAAAGTCTTTTTTCCATGGAGCATGAAAATACCTGACATGTTTCAAGCAAAATTTGAAGTCATCTTCCTAAATGGTCATCTCAATTTTATTGGAATTAGTGTCATCACTCATCATCTTCTTGATGCCTATGAAATTAGTTTGGACCCTGCCCTTTACAGTGTATTTCAACTGCCACAATCTGCCCAGCCCCTTGGCTGTAGCTACTCTGGACACCAGTAGGACACCCTGCCTACAGCAACCCTTTAAAACACTGTCCAATTCCTGCTTAAAAATATCCAGTGGCTTTTACATGCTTTAACAAATATATGCTCCCTATGACCCCTTACAATCTCCAAAGACTGAGCACCTTTCTTTCCTGAGATATTCTATTTATTTTCCCCATCTTGTGCTTAGTTTATCCCTGTCCCCCTCAACCCCCAAACCTTACCATTTGCTATCTCTCTGCCCCACCATCACCAATTTCATCTCTCATTCTGCCCTCAAGCCACACCACTGTCCTCTGGTGTTTGAGGAAGTGTTGCTTTGTATGCTTCTCCTCTTTGGGCTATATCCATGATTGGGACAGCATTCTGAGTGGCTCCTTTCCCCTGCACCTTGGAAGAGCAAGCACTCGGAGTGGACAAACGCACACCAGAGGCTGCTCTAGTAGTATTTGCTTCTCAGTATAGAAATACCTAATTGGGCCTCCCTGGTGGCGCAAGGGGTTAAGATGTAACCTATGAAGCTGTTTGCAGCACTGCAGCATGAATTCGATCCCCTGGCTGGCCAGGGAGCTACTCACATGGCACAGTAGACCTCTCCTGACTCGCCGCTGCTCCCCTCAGTGGTGTATTTCAGTCAATCTGCCTGTTCTGTTCCCCACTCTGTCTCTGGTGAATCCTCTCCCCCTCCACACCTCTGGCCTGTACCCCAGCTCCTGTATGCATAAATAAATCTTTAAAAAAAAAGAAATATCTAATAGCACTTTTCCAGCAGAAAATACTAAATCAAAGTAAATAAATACATCTTAAGTTTACGTAGCATGCAATAGAAATTACTTTTTAATGTGTTTAGAAATAGGTTGAAAAGGCAATGGAAAAACAAATA